>NW_017731701.1:1697348-1703249 GCF_001890085.2 Hipposideros armiger
CACTGCCACAGGGACTGCAGCCTACGCCGTCGCTGGCGACTCCCAGCAGCCCAGCTCCAGGTTGAGCTGTTGTTCAGCATCTTAGCTGTGGAGGGCAGTATCACTGGCCCTCATATGTGGGATCCGAACCGGGGCCCTCTGGCGTCCCAAGCCAGCTCTTAACCAACACGCCACTCGGCGGGCCCTTAACTTTTTTTGTCTGTTTTTTGTTATAACTACAAGTATTTATTGATAGATTGAAGAATTCAGTTGTAATGGAACCATAAATTACAACTATGGATTAAAACAGTTTGCTATACAGCCAAAATGAAAAAAACAAAAGCCATAATCTTAGGAACATTAAATATGCAAGTCAAGGAACCAAGTTTCAGTTCTTCTGGTGCTGTAGGGAAGAAAAAAGTTTTCTTCAGTCTTCTTTGGGTGTCTGGTTAGATCCTAAAATTAAACCGACAAAGGCATATTAACAGAAGAAAAGCATGCAAATTTATTTAACATGAGTTTTACATGACACGGGAGCCTTTACAAGGAAATGAGGACCTAAAGAAACAGAACTGAGAATTTTATACCAGGTTTGATGAAGAGTGGACGGTTGTGAAGAAATGTGGTATGTCAGGGGGTATGAGATAAGTTTAATAAACTAGGGGGAATTTAGCAAGCCCTGTTTGTTAGGATTCTTCTCAGTTTCTCTTTACCTTTGGAGATAAGGATGATATGAGCACCTCTCTCCGAGGATCTTATGACGTGTCTCACGGGAGCAGGATGGAGGAAAGGTCAAAGTGACCTTCCTGATTTTGCCGTTTTTCTCAAGCTCCTTCAGCTTAAAATATTCAATATGCCAACGTGCCATATTTTGGGGTAGCATGTCCTGGACCTCATCAGTGGTTACCTACATCAGAAATTACCTTATAATTTCAAATGAAATGCTTAAAATATCACTTTTTTGTTTATCAATTTTAGCCAATATTTGTTGTCTCCTTACAGTTCCCTATTCTCCTTCCCTTCCCCTTCTTCATCTTCATAGTTTTACTATTTTTTTTAACTCTGAATAATATACCCACCTTCCATTCATTATTCCATTAATTTCAGAATTTCAGTCTCCTATTTATGTAAGATGTAGACAGTACCCCACACACCTTTCCTTGTCCTCCTATCCTTCCGTCTTGTGTCACATAAGCTATATTTTTACATTTACATGACTGAGGTTGATAACTATAATTCTGTTTTATAATAATAATTGTCTTTCATGCTTGTTTTAAGGCAGAGTTTCTCAACCCTGGCACTACTGACATCTTGGGCTGAGTAGTTCTTTATTGTGGGGATTCTCCTTTACATTTGTAGTTGAATTGGCAGTACCTCTGGCCTCTACCCACTAGATGACCTCCAAAATGTCTCCAAATATCGTCAAATGTCCCCTGGGAGAGGGGAACAAAATCACTCCTAACCCTAGCTGAGAATCCCTGGTTTAGAATTTAAGGTAGATTCAAAAATTGAAAACAAATAGAGTTAGAAAAACTCTATAATGACAGCCCCCCTCACCCAAAGTCTCTTTTCTGGTATACATACACCTTCTCTCAAACACTAATCTAGGTGTTGCAATGGAGGTATTTTGCAGATGTAATTAGGTCACAAATCAATTTTCTTTAGGTGGAGGAGATTATCTGGGTAGGAATGACTTAAGCACAGCAGCCCTTTAGGTCTGGGTCTAGAGGTCAGAGGCAATGTAGTCAGAAAGTTTCAAAACATGAGAAGGATTCCACATGCCATAGCTGACTTTGAAGATGGAGAGGGCCAAGTCCCAAGAAATGCAGGTAGACTCAGAGCTGAGAGTCACCCCCAGCTGACAGATAGCAAGGACACAGAGACCTCAGTCCTACAACCACAAGGAACTGAATTCAGCCAGGAATAAGAAGGAGCTAGGAGCAGATTCTTCCATGGAACCTCCAGAGGGAATGCAGCCAAGACAATATCTTGATTTCAGCCTGGTGAGACCCTAAGCAGAGAATCCAGTCACGCCATGTCTGGACTTTTGACTTACAGGCTGTGAGCTAATAAATAGGTATTTTAAATGGCTAAATTTGTGGTACTTTGTTATGTAGCAATAGAAAATTAACACAACCAATAAACAGCATTTTTACCATCCTAACTATGTACGTATTGTTCTCTGCTGGGCCAAGTAGCGTGCTAGATTTTAATATCTTTTGCTAACAATGAACTCTATATAATTCATGAGTCAAGCAACTTGAGCCTCATGAAATACAACTATATTCTATATTATTCATGTAACTTAGATATTTTACTTCTTTCCAGGTATGCCAGGCATCCATGTTTTTGCTATTCTTACCTTTGTCAGTCACTCACTTGAGGTATACAGGGCTTCTCCTACTAATTGCAGAGAATCCTCCATCTGTGCATTTGAAGCTGTCCATAGTTCTAAGATTTTTTTAATAATAGAGTTCTTATCAACTCTGTTGCTGGGGAGAGCTGTGCCTTCAATAACTGCAAAATGTCTGATTCCAAATACCTAAAATTTGGCAATCGCCTTTCTATCAGCATAGCTTGCAGCTTTCTCTCTCTGAGATAAAAGGCTGTTGCTGTGTTCTGGTAACCCTTGGGTGGTGGGTGAGTTTTATGTTTACCCCTTTCATTGGGGGACTACTGCAACTTCCAATGTAATCTAAGTTGAAAAGAATCTTACATTTTGTAGGAATCTTACTTTGTCTACTGCCATTAAACTTCCACTAACTATTCCAGTCCAAATAGAGTTAGCTAGCAGATAATTTAGAATGCTGGCAGGGAGGCACCCATTGCCACTAAGGGAAATTTACCTGAAGGGCAGGATTCTTCTCAGCTGATGGCCCGAGCAGGGGCTCCGTGCTTGGGCATAGAGGTGGATTCTTTCTACCTCAGTGTGTGGTTAGAACCAAAGCTCTCAAGACCCTGCCATTTAGGGTATAGTGTCTGAGCCTGTGTGTGACCCAGGAGAGCTACAGCTGTGGAACCCAAGCATGGACAGTGTGTGCCTAAACTGGTCAGTGTGTCTGGTCCAGTAAGGGCATCATCCTGTGGACACCATTATACTGGGAAAGGCTCATGAGGACAGAAGCCACATCTAGTGTGTTCCCAGCTGTATCCTTGGTGCCTAGCCCAGCGTCTGGTACACAGAAGATGCTCAGTGAATATCTGAACATAAAAGTAGCTAATAGGGCCGGCCGAGTGGCACGATGGTTAAGAACTGGCTTGGGACGCCAGAGGGCCCTGGTTCGGATCCCACATATGAGGGCCAGTGACCCTGCCCTCCACAGCTAAGATGCTGAACAACAGCTCAACCTGGAGCTGGGCNAGAGGGCAGTGTCACTGGCCCTCATATGTGGGATCCGAACCGGGGCCCTCTGGCATCCCAAGCGAGTTCTTAACCATCGCGCCACTCGGCCGGCCCCAGGAGCCTAAATCTTTAAACTCCTTACCCACCTTTCCCACACCTTGTGGGTTGATGGCCACTATGTTGCTCCCTCTGTTGGCCTTCTTGTTGTCTACAGAAGCTTTGAGGTGTAGAGTAAGACCTGGTTTTCACAAATAGCCATTAGATGGCAGGAGCCCAGTGACCACTTTGCTAGGTATCAGGTATCCTGCACCTCCCTCCTGACCAGTCCAGGGTAATGGTGTTGCCGTGATGACATGGAGGTGATAATTGGACACATGGAGATGCTGAGCCTGATGTAGGTTGTTTAGCACTGCTCATTGACACTAATTTATCATGTGATTTATTTATTCTCACCAATAATCCTGTGAGCTTTGTATTGATATTTCCACTTTTTGGATGAGGAAACCTGCGGCTCATAGACATTAAATGATTTGCCTAAAGTCACACAGTAAGTGGCAGAGATAAGCCTGTACCCAGGTCTCCAGGCTTCCTCTTCTCTTATCAGCCCCAGCAGTGGCCCCTGGAAGGTATGGTGGACACAGTGGTGGGGCAGAGGGAGAGGAATTCAGGTAAAGATCTGTGCCTCACAAAGGCCTAGAGGATGCCTGCTGACTGTTTTACTTAGAAATCTAGGAGTAAAATATGCTGCTACTTGGTACTGTTGGTGCTGACACTGCCAACAACCACCTTCATAGATTAAAACAGGCTCCAACCTGATTTAATTGAGTTTCACAATCTTAGGCAATGGAGGGAGGAAATTGCACATTATTTATAACCTTGGTTTTGTAAAATGTCCCTCCCCAGGTTCTTCTTTTCAACTTAAAGACAAATTTTAACAGAAAATACAGCATTCTTCCACTCAACCCCATCATGGTTTTCACTGTGATAATATAATAATACAGACAATCTGAGGAAAATTATTCCTAAATGTCTTAGTTGGTTCAGGTTGCTATAACAAAAATACCAGAGAGTGGGTGACTTATAAACAACAAATATTTATTTCTCACAGTTCTGGAGGCTGGGAAGTCCAGGATCACAGCTTTGGCAGTGATCTGGTAAAATCCTCTTCTGTTGTAGACTAGACTGACTTCTTGTGTTCTTACATGGTGGAAAGGAGTAGAGAGCTCTCTGGGGTCTCTTTTATAAGCTATTCATTCCATTCATGAGAGCTTCACCCTTGTGACCTGAGTACCCCCCAAAGACCCTACCTACCAATACCATCAACTTTAGCATTTAGGATTTCAACAAATGAGTTCTAGGGTCACACACACATTCAGACTATAACACTAAATATTCCTTTTTAATTTGGTAGTACTGTCATCCAATGTCATCAAATTACAGGTTCTCAAATCTGAAGCAAGTAACATTAAATAAAAAGTAATAAAATAAAATAGAGTAATGGGTAATAAATCACAGCTTTTAAAATTAATCATAATAACATTAATTAAAAAGTTAAGATAAAATAAAAACATTAGTCTCTAATCCTCTTAACCAATAACTTGAATTATTTTCAACTTTGTCTCTCCCTGTCTAGATTCATAATTCTATACAATTTTTGTGTAATTATAATGACAGTAGGTTTATATACCATATTTTTAATTTTTGATTTTATTGCAATGCGCACAGTTAAAACTTTGTATAAGGACTGTGTGCAGCTTCTTAAAGAAATTCCACTTACAGGCGATTACATGTGCTTATGAAAACATCGTGTTACCGGGCCGGCCAAGTGCGTTGGTTAGGAGTTGGCTTGGGACGTCAGCTCTGAGCAGCAGGGCCCCAGTTCAGATCCCACATGAGGGCCAGTGACACTGCCCTCTACAGCTAAGATGGTGAACAACAGCTTGACCTGGAACAGGGCTGCCATGAGTTGCTGGCAATGGCGTAGGCTGCAGTGGGCTGGCCGGTAGCTGGCGTGAGCTTTTGTGAACTGCCATGAGCTACTGTGAGTGGCTGTTCAATGGCCAGCGAGTGACTGCCTCACCTGGAAGAGCGCAATGATAATACCAACATGGGCCAGTGGAGCGACGTCCTCCACAACTAGACTGAAGAACAAAAGGACAGCAACTTGTTTGTTCCCCTTCCCCCAATTCCCCAATAAAATCTTTAAAAAAAACATTGTGTTACCAATACTATTATTGTACTATGTATGAGTGGATCACCCAGTCTAACTCCCTAAGTTTTTTTAGATTATATTTTTATTAAACTAATACAACTGTGTAGTAAAAAAAAAAAAATCAAAAGTACAGCAGAATTTATAATGAAAAACAATATTCTCTCACTCTATCCTCCTTATTCCCAGACCTACTTCTTTGGGGCAACCACTTTTAACTTTTTTTTTTTAAAGATTTTTATTGGGGAATTGGGGTATGGAAACAGTGCTGGGGAATTGGGGGAAGGGGAACAAACAAGTTGCTGTCGTTTTGTTCTTCAGTCTAGTTGTGGAGGATGTTGCTTCACTGGCCCAAGTTGGCACCATCATT
>NW_017731701.1:1706559-1716772 GCF_001890085.2 Hipposideros armiger
CAATGATGGTGCCAACTTGGGCCAGTGAAGCAACGTCCTCCACAACTAGACTGAAGAACAAAATGACAGCAACTTGTCTGTTCCCCTTCCCTAATTCCCCAGCACTGTTCCCATCCCCCAATTCCCCAATAAAAAAAATCTTAAAAAAAAAAAGTGGCTAATAAAGGATATGGATTCTGGAATTCAATAACAACAACTTATGGTTGCAAGTGCAGCAAGAGTACTAGTGGACGCCAACGTCTCTCTCTACCTGTGTTTGGAAACAGGACTGCCCTGTTTCGGACTGAATTCTTAGGCTGTTCAGGTGGAGGAGATAGAGAGGCCTTGAAAAGGAAACACTCTAGTTATTGTGAATAAAGGTAAATTGGTTTGCAATCCCTTGCTTGGAAAAACAAACAAACAAAAAAATGTGACTGTATTTACATCCAAGCCAGTGGAGCAAGTCTTACTGGCTGCACAAGATATTATTTCAGATATCTGAGTCACATAGATCACAGGTGATAATTGCAACATTCTGACTCACTGAAAAGCCGTGCCTGAACAAGGCTTATTTTAACCGGGTGGACCCTTAATACATCCACATCATTTTTAAAAATTTGTTTGTTTGTTTGTTTTATGTTAGAAATAGAGAAATAGCTCCTTGATCCAGAATGGGCTCAAGTTACTTTGCAGGGGTTAATAGGAGAAGCTTGGCATTTCTAGTTCCCCAAACTCAATCTCAAAATCAGTCCAATTTTCCCATATTTTAGGCTGAGAAATCAGAGGCAGTGAAGACCAAGCCGATATTATGTATTATCGGGAGCTATATATTCACGATGACCATTAAATCATTCAAATAAAATATTAATTTTAATAATCTTGCATGAGTTTTTGTGGCATTAGCTACTGCTATTTAAAAACCACACACAACTTACAAACTGTATGTGAATCCATTTTTAATAACTAAACATTTCTGAAAGCTGTCAGTATTCAATTAATTTTTATAAATTGAAATCAATTTAAAATGAAGTAGGCAAGTTTCTTATTTTAAAAAACTTCTCCAAAAAAAGCATTCGATAAAATAAATGTTATTTTTTAAAGCTAATGTTGCCATTTGGTTTTTATGTCTGGGCAGCATTATGTGGTAGAAAAGGCACTGGATTGCTTTGGTTAGACAAGCCTTCACTGAAGTCCTTGTATGTTGGTTTGTTCATCTGCAAATGGAGAGGATAAAACCTGGTTCAAAAGATTGTTGCTGTGGAGTCCGAGAAGGAGCTATGACAACAGAAGAATTAGCTGTCTCTGAGAAAAACCGATATGTTGTGAGAAAAATTCGACCGACTGTCACTGGCTTAGAAGATCAAGGAAGAGAGCTATGAGCTCATCAGTGCAGGCAGCCTCTAGACGCAAGGAAACAGATGTTCCTTTTGAGGCTCCAGGTGGAGCACAGCCCTGCTGACTTCCTTGAATTTAGCCCAGTGTGACTCATTTCAGACCTTGGACCTCCAAAACTTAAAGATAATAAATTTGTGCTGTCATTTTTTTTAAAAAAAGATTGTTGTGAAGACTTAATGTAAAGCACGGTGTTTGATACATAAAAGGTGCCCAGCCACTATTCTGTTTGGGGGAAGACTGCCTTCTGGTTTGTTTCAAGCGAGAAAAACCTCTGAGGGTGAAGGTATTCTCTCCTTCACTTGACTTTCACTCGCTGATTCCTGGCACTTGAGCACCTGTGAGACATTACAACCTGGCCTCAGTCGTGTGGTGGAGAGTTGAGAAGGGATCTGCCTTGTGATTTGGGAAGAATAACAAGGGAAGAGCAGTGTCTTTACAAGGCCTGCGTGGTGACATTGGCAGCTGTCACTAATAGGACAGAAGACATCTGTGCTCCTAGAAGCAGCAATTTTATGTGGGTCATTGGTTGCTGAGGCAGCAACAAGGCAGCAGAAATAAGACCAGAGCATAAACACAAAAATCACCTGTCCCTGAGCACAGTTAGGACAACACCCTTGGGCGCTGGGGGTGTTGAACAAAGTAAAATCTGACTGTTCAGTTGGTGGGATTACAAGGTGTCTTAACTGAGCATCAAAATAATGTGCCCCTACCTCTTAGTCAGGTGTTATTTGTTTCACAGCATGGAAATAGCTTCTGTTTCATTGATTTGGATCAGACTGGGGAGAAGTTAGAGAATGTCATCGCCTCCCCTTCCCTTTGCCCTTTCTCTATCAAGAACCTCTGACCTTTAGGTGGGAGGGAGTTAGAGAACACAAGAGCAAAAAAGTGTAGCTACAGCTTTTTGAAATGAGGAAATGATTTGGGGCGCTTCATAATGTTTCTGGTTTCTTCCCTCTGCTTCCACTTGCCACCAAGCCTGCTTCCCCAATGCCATAGCTGAAGTTCAACGACAGCAACTCTTACTGGCTTTCCTGTCATCTATATCAGGAGTGGTGTCAAAGAAATGGTTCTTTCCTGAACTGAAATTGGAGTCAACTGTTTTTTGCTTTGATTTCACTCATGGATATCTTTTTCCTCTCTTTCCTAGAAATTCTGGTTCACCCACCTCTCTTTGAGGTAATGTGTTCGACTTCTCTTCCTGACCTTCATTTGCTTTCATGTTGCCTGCTGTCATCCTTGGCTTCCTGCCCCAGGATTGGTAGCTGTGGTTTGGGTCGCATGCTGCCCCAGGCAGGGCAAGATTGGGTAAGTCAGAGTTGCCAAGTCGCTCTCGTTTCAAAACTCTAACTTTGTCACCTTTAGCATATCTTTCTCCTCGGAGCAAAGATTATTTCTTTGAAGAGCTGTGCAAACAAGCAGCTTCTCATTTAGGCATTAAAAAAAAATCTTAGAATTGAAGAACATTGCAGGAACTCTGAAAATCATCTGGCCCAAACCTCTCATTTTAAAGATGAAGAGAATGAGGGCCAGAAAAGAATAAGATTAACAAAGGTAAGCTCAAAGCCAAGTTTTCTGATTCAGAGATCATATGTGTAGCTCATTACACAAAAATTTTAGGGAATTAATGACCCAGATCAAATACATTCATTTCAGAAAATAGTTACTAAAGATCGACTTGGGGCAAAGCATTGCGCTAGATGCTAGAGGCAATAGAAACATGAACCAGAACTGTCCCCAAGAGCTTCCAATCTGGGAATGGGCAGGAAATAACACCAATATGTGGAATAACTATAATGTAAGCAAGAGTAATATATGTTCCATAAGAATTAAGATTGTGAGGACATAGGCCTGATATCTGGTAAAGGATATCAAGAAAAGATTCGTGGAAGGGGTATTATTTGTGATGAACTTTGACAGATGGATGAGATTTTGGTGGGTGGAGACGGGGAGTGCCAGACATTCTAGATAAAAGAGCACAAGCCAAGTCAAAAATGAGGGAGATGCCAGCGTAAGAATGTTCAGATATGTCGAGAATTTTTATAGGAGTTTGAGCCAAAACTAATGGCATTAAGTTCTGAACATTGAGTTATTATAGTACCCCCTTTTTATCCATAGAAAATATAGACTGCATTTGAGGAAGAGCAGATCACTTGGTTTGGTGAGAAAATTCTGCAATATACCAGAATAATATTATGGGGGGCTTTAAAGGAGTGTGGTTTTGATACTGAATTCTGTAAGTAATGAGGGATGCTCAATTTGTGCCATTGGTAGTAAAGATGTAGGACTTTACCTGGCTTGGTGTTTTTCAGTGCAGGGTCAGAGCCACACTTCACCCCCAATGTGGAGACAGAACATAAGATAGACCAGAGAAAGACAAGCCCCTTGAATGAGGTGGGAATAGAAGGGGAGCCCAGTGTGTTCTGTGAGAATATGGGGCTTAAGTGAAACAACACAAGCATAGCCAGTTAAATGTGTGAGCCAGGAGGAGTGGGACATGCATCGGAGTAAGGCCATAACTGCAAAACTCGTGATGCGTTTAAGAACCAGGGAGGCCAAGAGATGTCCTGTTCAGACTTATGGAACAAAATGAAGGTGAGGCAGGAGGTTCGGGAAACCACAAATAAGAGGCTCATTAGTCTGGACTACTCTCTTATGCTGTGCATCAAGACGGTACATAAGGAAATTAAATTGGTATAACAGATATAAAATGCCAAAGTGAGTGCTGGAATAAGATGCGAATTTCAAAGGAAAGACCCAAGCACTGGTTTCACAATTCTAAAAATATTCAACACACAATAAGGGTGTGATGGCCAGTTTTATGTGTTAATATAAATATAGCTACAGTACTGTTATTCAATCACACACTAATCTAGGTGTTGCTGAGAAGGTATTTGGTCATTACAATTCAAAAATCAGTTGACTTTAAGGGAAATTATCTAGAAAATCTGGGTGGGCCTGATTCAATCAGTTGAAAACCTGTAAGAACTGAGCTGAGTCTTCCTTGAAGAAAAAGAAATCTACCTGTGGAGTACAGCTTCAGCTCCTGCTGGACAGGTCCAGCCTGACCTATGGGTTTGCCTCCACAATTACATAAGTCAATTCCTCACCATAAATCTCTTACTATAGCTCTCCTATTGGTTCTGTGTCTCTGGTTGAACCCTGACTGATACAAAAGGTATTAATTAGTGAGCTGAAAGAGGAATGCTTAAGAGACAATTTACTGAAAATTTCTTTGAAGAGAGATGGACTTTGATTTCATCCCTTCAATGTAGGTGGAGCTTCAAGGGGACCCACTGAGAGTTTGACATTTGTTCTCTGAAGCTGAGGGTGGCGTAGACTGATAACACCTGCTGAGAATGAGAGGTAGTGGGCTAGCTCCTGCAGCAGAGGAGTGCTAAAACCAGGACAGAGACTTCCAACTAAAGACAGTGTGGTCTTAAGAAACATCCAAACCTGTGAGGAATTTTTATAAGAGTTTATTTGAGGGCCGGCCGATTGGCTCAGTTGGTTAAGAGCTCACTCAAGAGTGTGAGCTCTGAGCAACAGAGTTGCCGGTTGGATTCCCTGCCCTAGCTGAGCTGCCACTGAGCTGCCAACAGGTGGCAGGATGGCTCAGCTTAAAAAAAAAAAAAAAGGCGTTTATTTGAGCCAAACTGACAACATATGCCAGGGAGCAAGATCTCAGATGCTCCAGGGAATAACAGCTTTGCAGCTTCTCTTAAGCATTTGAAATTAAGGGGGGAACAGAAGAAAGATTACACGAGGTGGGAGGAAGCAATGTCGGGACAGGATTACAGTTTAGTTAAGATTCCCTGCTCTGTTAAGGGCGGTTACAATTTATTTCAAAGGTATGTTAACTTAGATACACAGAAACAATGGACAGATCTTGTAACGCAAAGACAAACCTTTTACTAAAGAAGTTATATGCCTGGATCGTGACTACCCACCATGACCTGCCCAGTTAGAAATTTATGATCAGATCACCCTGTGAGGCTGCTTTCCATAGAACCCCTTTTTTTCACCCACAATATGAATTAAGCATACATTGACCTTTGCTTCCTAGTGAAAACTTACTAAAATGATCATACACGAATTTTCTAAAACACCATAAAGCCATAAAGATAGGAAGCCTAGAAAAAGAAATAACAGGAACAAATTTTGGTTAGGAAGTAAATAAAAGAGTGGTAAAAACTTAGCAGACTCTATCAGTATCATCTGGACATATAGCCAGTTATCTGAAGGGAAGAAAAGTTCTGTGTTCCCTTACAGGCAGAGAATGCAAATATTTAACGCCAAATTCTCAGATGCCTTTGGATAGACACAGATAGTCACTTCTTTAGTATTGGGTTACCCTACTTTCAAAAGCAAGTAAGAGTGTCAGTAAATACGACTTTATCACTATAAAATAATATCTAGGTATGCCAGTTATGGATGTGTTGCCTCTCAGCTCCAAATTTTCAACTTGGCCTGCTCTGTGAAAACTGTTCTGGAAACTTTCAATATTTCTCCTTTGGCACAAAGTTAAGCTTCATCAGCAGAGGGGCTGAGAAGACATTGCCAAAGGAAAAGGGGGGTTTGTTTCCTGATTCTCTGTGCCCCTCTCAACAGACTCCTGCAGAGAGCACAGTGCACAGAGCAGCAGGGGGACGTGGTGGCACCCAGAGGTCAGTAGCTTCCTACCCCCTTCTCCTATACCGGCTCCCTGGCCTGGAGCAGCTTTGTAGCCCGATGTCTCTGGGAAACTGCGACAACTTCCCTAGCACCCTGGAGGTGAATTTCCAGCTAATTCCAAAGGAGGAGAGACCACGGTCAAACTCTCTCCAACAAAGCCTGGGTCTCCGTCTGGTAGAGTGAGGGCTACAGCTCCCACTCTCCCTTTCAGCCCTAGGGATGGTGGCTGCTCCTTCTAGCTGCTATTCCTCTATTTTTTAGAGCTCTCTTTTCTTCTGGACCAGCCAATCCCTCTTAATACCAATTATATCATTTAATTAGTAATTCTTTACATTAAAATTTTCCTCTTTAAATTACTGTGTGCTTTCTCTTCCCTGATTGGGTTCAGACTGATATAGGAGGGGAAAAAATAGTAAAATAGACAAATATCAAACTTTTAAAATTTTACTCTGAAAGTACACATGGAATAATTTGTATAAATCTGTTAGAGCCAGACAGGGCTTACATAAAAAACAGTCCCCTTCTCCTTCAAATCTTGAAACAATTATGGGTGAAGATTGAAGTATTGTCTCTGATGAAAGCTTAGGCAAATAATGTGGTCTAGGTGGGTCCATGGGTTTCCTAATACTGCACCCCACAATCACCAACTCACCCTCCCAGGCATAGGCCATAGGGGACCAGGGCAGGCCTCTTGCAGAAGGGCCAGGCTGATGCTGCAAGTTACTATACAGTAGGGAGCAACTGAGAGCATCTCCTCTCTGCAGGCCAACCGTTTCCAACAGGGAGGGAGGACACGTACCTGGTGACTTCTTCCAAAGCCTATAATTAAGTTACTTTGTCTTCCCTAGTGGGGGAAGGGGGGGTACAGTAAGTACAGAGAGGCCAGTAGTATTATATAGTCATGTCCTCCTACACATGCCCCCCATCACCTCAACAAGGTCTATGCCATTTTTTTGTGATTTTGTCTCTAGATTTCACAAGGACAAATTTTGTATAAAAAGACTCAGATGAAGAGGGTAAAGGGGTCAAATACAAGGTGATAGAAGGAGACTAGACTTTGGGTGGTGAGCACATAATAGAGTGTACAGATGTTGTATTACAAAGTTGTACACCTGAAATTTATATAATGTTATTAACCAATGTTACCCCAATACATTTAATTTAAAAAAAGAGGCACAGCTGGATTATAACACATAGCCATTAAAATCTCATGTACACAATCTCCCAGTACCAACACAGAGATGCAAAAACTGTAGAGGTTATTTTTCTCATAAAATTAAGTACAATAAGTTCAGCAAGGTGCAACCGCAGAAAATTTGCCATTGTATCAGACACCATTTCAGTTGGTTTAAACAGAAAAAGGCTTTATTAAAACCATATTGGGCATCTTGGAGAATTTCAGGGAAGCCTGAAAAGCCAGGATTGGAAAATGGGCAGAAATGAAGGGGGGCTAGCCAGTCCCCATAGCAGCCATAACCATGCGGGCCACCCCCTGCTGAGCACATGAAAGGGCTGTGGCTTGCATCACTGATCCTGCCTCACTTTTGGCCTTTGACTCTGAAAAAATGGACAATGCAGCCATGGCAGCCACTGTCAGGAAAAATCTCCACTTGCCTTACTTCTTGGCAACACTAGCTTCAGATTCAAAGTCTCAGCTGGAAGCATCTGACAGTCTGAATCCAGGTTGTGTGTTTTCTCCGTAACATCTACGTAATCTGGGAAAGGGATTATCTGCTGTTTTCATCTTCTGATTATGGAAGGAAGACATCAAGATACATTCACAGGGAGTTCCCCAAGTATAGGGAGGAGGTCCACATGCTAAGAAGTCAAGAGAAAAAAAAAAGTCAAATGTACATAACAGCTATTTTTGGCATTAGTGCAAATAACCAAATGTTTGCGTGGGTTAAAAAAGATCATGCCTAAAACCACAATTTTGTATTCTGTAATGCCTTTATTATTACCAGGTAGGTGAGACACAAAGTTCAACTTCTAAAGAATTCAAGTCCACAAAACAAAAAGTTAATACAACAATAAGTGTTTATCTTCATTCCAACTAGGAGAATCAAGTAAGAAAATACCTAAATGAAGAAATACTACAATTCTCATGTTTATTATATTACACAATTTTACTATTTTTTAAACTGGAAGTAGTCGGTATGTTGATACAATGATTTAACATCTTTTTCTCAGTTTAGAAAATGAGCCTCAAGCCAATATTAAAAAATGGCAACCAAGCTTTCATATTTTTAATTCCTGTCTTTTTCTTAAGTATTCAGCTTCCATAACAATGTTGGTAACTGTTCTGGGCATATTGCCCCTTGGTTATTATTTTTTTTAAAGATTTTATTGGGGTATTGGGGGAGGGGAACAGCGTTGAGGAATTGGGGAAGGGGAACAGACAAGTTGCTGTCCTTTGTTCTTCAGTCTAGTTGTGGAGGACGTTGCTTCACTGGCCCACGTCGGTATTATCATTGCACTCTTCCTGGGTGAGGCAGATCGGTTGCCGGCCTCTGGACGGCCTCTCACGGTGGCTCTTGGCAGCTCACACCGGCTGCCGGCCACTCACGCTGGCTGCCAGCCACACATGGTAGCTTATGGCAGCCCATTGCAGAAGGGGCTGCAGCCTATGCCGTAGCCGGCGACTCACTGCAGTCCAGCTCCAGGTCGAGCTGTTGTTCATCATCTTAGTTGTAGAGGGCAGCGTCACTGGCCCTAAAGTGGGATCCAAACAAGGGCTCTGCTGCTCAGAGCTGGCGTCCCAAGCCAACTCTCAACCAACGTGCCACTCGGCCGGCCCTGAAACTGGAATTCTGATATATTATGACACACACAAGAAACTTGGTTGATATGGGTTTACTTCTGAGCCTTCTGCTAAAAGCTGGCTCTGAGCCCACAAGGACAAGTGCCAAATCCTTGAGCATGTTCAGTTCCTCAAAGAAATGAGAACTGTCCTATGTTTCCTCTCTGGAGAAGCTACCCACCCTCTTTTTCCAATATATACCACCCTGCTCCAACCTTGGAAACAACTGCTTTTTTGTGGTACATAGAATAATGCGTTTGGCAAAGAAGACCTAGGTTTGAATCTCAGCTTTGCCCTTTATTGTGGGCAAATTACTTAAACTCTCTGCAGCTCAATTCTTCACTTGTAAATTGGAAATAATATCTACTTGAAGGTTGGTGGGAGGATGATGTACTTAAGATGTCTTCTGCAATGCCTAGAAAATAGAAAATAGTAGATGCTCACTAAATGATAACTAGTATCAAAACGTTTTCATATATGTGGTTAACAGATAACTCCTAGAATCACAGTGAAGGAAGACCCCCTCCATTGAATTCACTCCTTTTGTCCAGACTAGAACAGAGGAAAAACCCAGTATACTGGAGGATGTCTGTGCTACTGGTCAAAACTTCCACAATGCCCCATTCTCATGGTATATTATTGCTTTTAAGGTGAGTTTTTCTCTTTTGGTTAAAGTAATGATTCCCACACTGCTATAATTCTCTTTGCCTAATATAAATTAGGATCATCCCCACCCCTCCATCTCCAAGTCTGGCTAACTCCTATACATCCTTTAAAACTCAGCTCAGTCGTGCATGCCTTTTGTTCCTTTTTCAAATAGAGTTTATTTCTGTCTCAGAAATTTCATACTTGATGTTCTTCTTGCAACACCCAGAGATTCATATGGCTGGCTCCTTCTTATTGATTTTTCCAGCTCAACTGTCACAAGAAATTAATATTTTCCTCCCCACCTCATATATTACCATCCTCTCCCGGCCAATCATATTCTATTCTATTATCCTGCTTTATTTGCTTAATAATATTCTATCTGGAAACATTTCAACTTATTTATGAATTTATTTACATATTTCTCTGGCTCCTCCCCACCTTTGATAGATCATGTGACTTATAATAAGAAATATATTTTTGGTCTTTGTCCTGTTTCTGGCAGAGTTCTTAAGCCCTGGGAATTTCCTAAGTGATAAGAGCGATAAAGGTGTCTTTTGTTTTTATAACAAACTCCTTTCAACCATTCCTGAGTTTATTTAATAAAGTTGACTTTTGTTTTTTTTGTTTTTTTTTAAAGATTTTTTATTGGGGAATTAGGGGGATGGGAACAGTGCTAGGGAATCGGGGGAAGGGGAACAGACAAGTTGCTGTCGTTTTGTT
>NW_017731701.1:1720332-1726025 GCF_001890085.2 Hipposideros armiger
TGGTGCCAACTTGGGCCAGTGAAGCAACGTCCTCCACAACTAGACTGAAGAACAAAAGGACAGCAACTTGTCTGTTCCCCTCCCCCAATTCCCCAGCACTGTTCCCATCCCCCCAATTCCCCAATAAAAAATCTTAAAAAAAAAAAAAAATGTTGACTAGTAAGTAGTAGATTACCCTCAGGATCACAGTGTGGGAAGGATATTCCATTGAACTCCCTCTCCTTTCCCTTCCAATGGTACAGAGAAAATATTGCAGTCTGCTCCATTAACACTCCTTCTACCTTAAGAAATCCCAGCTTAAGGGAGATTTTCACTATTAGCACACCTTTGACTTAACTCTTGATTAAAGTTGCTGTTCCCACATTATACACTTGATGGCTCGCTTTCCCTAAAAGGACTCCTCCTTTTCCTCCTCTTTCTTCCTCCGGCCCTCTGGTTCACAACCCAGATAATTCCTGGCAGTCCTTCAAAACTCAGCTCACACACATGCCTTTTGTTTCCTGTTCTTCAAACAGGCAAGCTTTTGCCCCTGCTGGCCCCTCTCCATGCATCACTCTGCCCCCAGACTTTCATAGACTGGCTCCTTCTCATCTTTCGAGTGTCACTATTTCAGAGAGATCTTTCCTAACCACCTCATGTACTTATCCACCCCACAGTCACTTTCTGTCTCATTACTCTGCATTCCTTTCTTCATCATGTTATCACTGCCTGAAGATACCTCAACTTACTATTTTTCTTACATAGTGTTTAGTTTTTTTCCACTAAGCTGGACTAGATCATAAATTATGTCTGTCTTGTGTATCACACAGAACACCCTGAGTCTAGAACAGTGCCTGGCACATAGTAGCACTCAATAAAGATTTCAGAATGGGATAAATGAATGAATATCACATGTTCTGAAAAGCCTTCCTTAACCACCAGGATGGATTAGATGCCCATCCTTTGAACTTGCATTATCCTTTGAGGATGCTTCTTTGTGTAGCACTTGAAGTATATTATAACTGTGAATTGTGCTATTTAAAAACTACATTTTCAGGGCCGGCTGAGTGGCTCAGTTGGCTAAGAGTTGGCTTAAGAGCACGAGCTCTGAGCAACAGGGCCACCGGTTCGATTCCCACATGGGCCAGTGACGCTGCGCCCGAGCTGAGCTGCCACTGAGCTGCCAACAGGTGGCAGGATGGCTCAGCTGGTGTAACAACAAGATTGCCTGTTCGATGGTAAGCTACGCCAACCCGCAATTAAGACTGAACTCGGCACCTTGAACTGAGCTGCCATCCGGATGGCTCAGTGGATAGGGCGTGCGCTCTTAACAATAAGGCTGCCAGGTTCGACTCCCGCATGGGATGGTGGCTACGCCCACCCACAACTAAGATTGAACACAGCACCTTGAGCTTAGAGGCCATGAGCTGCCACTGGGAAGCCAGATGGTGACTGGCGCCCTCCACAACGAAGACTGAAGAACAACAACTTGGCTGGTCCCCTTCCCCAATTCCCCAACACTCTTCCCCTCCCCCAATTTCCCAATAAAATCTTTATAAAAAACCCTACATTTTCACAACAATAGCTTAGTGGTTACCAGAGGGGAAGTGGGGAAGGAGGTGGTAGATGAAGATAGAGGGATCAAATATATGGTGATGGAAAGAGAACTGACTCTGGGTGGTGAACACACAGTGTGATATATAGATGATGTATTACAGAATTGTACACCTGAAATCTATGTAACTTTGCCAACAACTGTCACCCCAATAAACTAATTAAAAATAAATAAATAAAAAAAATACAAACTACATTTCATGCATCTCCTGTTGTAGGAACCACTTCAGGGGTGAGAGACTGGAAAGAGCAAGGGCAGGAGGTAAAACCCTAGAGGGAGTAGTATTGGAAACAACCCTGCACTGATGGGGTGGGAGGGCTAACTCAGTAGGATTTTCAATCAAGTTCTCATTAAGAAACTTTAGAGCAGGGCACACTCTGGAGAGAAGAGAATATCTCCCTGGGAACCACAAGCCTACTTTATAGTGTGGCATAGACTAGAACTAGTGTCATTGAGTGATCAGGTAGGGACAGGTCCCTGAGCCTCCCTCATCTCCCAAGTAATGTGGAAGAATTACAGAAGCCCCTCCTGTCATGCAGAGGAAAGAAGACAGCTGAAATGCTGATTGATAGGGTTGAGGGGTTTTGCTGCAAACAGGGTTGAGTGAGTCCGTAACTGGGGGCTGCTGAGGGCAGACTACTGGGTAGGGCATCAGATAAAGGCTGTGGTGAGCCTTTGGATTTTGCAGCACCAGAGAGAGCCAAGACTGGGTCCTGGTCAGCAAAGGGAGGCCAGAACCAGAACCCACAAGTAGGGCTGAGGCCCTTCCTCTGATGTAACAACAACGCAGTAATCTCCATAAAACCCAAATGCCATCTTGCCAAGTAGAAGGCCTTGAGGAGAAATAGCCCTGTCAGGGAGTTAATACATTTTAAGTTGATTGAATATCTAGGCAAATATCTAGGCAAATAATAGGCAAAATAAAACTGTATAACCTGGAGAAGTGGAGATATCTTTATTGGCGAATTTGAAAGTTCTTCCTACCTCACCTTCTCCGACTCTTTATCTAGTGAGTTTGAGGCCAGAAATCCAGCCCTTTGCTGTATTTATTTTTCTCTTCTTCAGTCCTTAGACTGTGAACTCTTTCAAGGACAGAGTCTGTCTTCCAATTGTGTGGCACAAAAGGAGCCACAAAAGGAGCCACTATATCCATATATAGTTTTACATTTTTCTAGCAACCACATTAAAAATGAAAAAGAAACAGGTGAAATTAATTTTAATAGCATATTTTATTTAACCCAGTATAACCAAAATATTGTTGTTATAACATGTAATCAATACAAAAATTATTAATGAGATATTTCCCCTTTTTTGTACCAAGTCTTTAAATTCTGGTGTGTATTTTATACTTATTGCACATCTCACTTTAAACTAGCCATCTTTCAAATGCTCAGAACCATATGTATTAGCTAGTGTTTGCCTAACTGGACAGCATAGGTATTCACAATCCCTACCACTGACTAGGTAAAAAGCAAATATTTATTCAATGGATGAATTTATAGTCATAAACATTATCATTATATATTCTTACATCTTAAGCAACTTTTGTTCTTTTCAAAGCAGGGCAGAACAATAAATTACATTTCACTTTGATGATAGCATCTACAGTGCTTAACCAATACTACTTGGCATTAAATTTAAAAACAATATAATAAAACATATCCTTTTTTTATTAGTAGTTTCAGGTGTACAGAACAATGCAATAGTTATCCTTTTCACCCCTCAAAAGAAACAACCTCCCTCCCCCATCCATTACCATCCCCCGCGATATCATGCTTATCTATTCCAGTTCCATTGACTCCATTCCCACACTCTACTCCACATCCCGTGATTATATGTATATATAGTTATAGTTGACATACAATATTATTCAACATCAGCTTCAGAAATACAGTGCGGTGGTCAGGCCTCTACACCGTCCATGAAGTGGTCTCCCTAACAAGACATGTGACCATCTGGCCCCCTAAAAAATATTTACAACATTATTGATTATATTCCCCAGACTGTCTTTTCTATCCCTGAGGCCAGATTGTATTTACCAATTTATATTGTTTTGTCCCTTCCCCTTCTCCTTCATCCCCACGCCCTCCCAACTAGCAACACTCAGTTTTTCCTCTGTGTCTCTGAGACTATTTCTGTTTACATTTCTCATTTATTCAGTTTTTTAGAATCCACATATAAGTGAGATCATATGGTATTTGCCTTTCTCTGACTGACTTATTTCACTTAGCATAATGTTCTCTAGTTCCATCCATATCGTTGCAAATGGTACTATTTCCTTCTTTTTTATAGCTGAGTAATACTCCATTGTGTAAATGTACCACAGTTTCTTAATCCAGTCATCTACCGATGGACATTTCAGTTGTTTCCAAGTCTTGGCTATTGTAAATAGTGCTGCAATGAACATAGGGGTGCATATATTTTTTCGAATTAATGTCTTGGGTTTTTCTGGATAAATACCTAAGAGTGGAATTGCTGGGTCATAAGGTANCTGAACCGGGGCCCTCTGGCGTCCCAAGCCAGCTCTTAACCAATGCGCCACTCAGCCGGCCCCTAGTATTGCTTTTTTTAGAGTGTAAGATACTTAGTACCTCTATTTCTCAGCTTTGGGCCTCAGTGTTCATGCTTGCCTGTGTGCTCCAAATTGAGGGTTACTCACTTATAACCATACTGCATAATTCAGGCTGTTTGTGGGCTGGACACTGTCCTAATACATTTCTTCCACACACTATGGTTAGAGAGAGTAAGGGCAGTTATTTGCTTGCAGTAGGTGGAATCTACTGTGAGGTGCCCCCTAAGGACTTGGAACAAGATCGTCTGCTAAGGAATAAGCTTTAAAAAGTTGACACATACTGGAGCAGAGATAGAAAAGATCACTTTAAAGAAACCAAATGTCACTCAGGGAAATTAAGACTAGGTTTTAATCTGATTGATTTTACTGACTTGTTTAGAGAATTGCCAGCTGGAAGCAGAGATGGTCAACCATTGGCTCATAAAAAAGGGGAAACATAGATACAAATACAAAGTGTCCAATTAAGAACAGGCCACAGAAGAAGGGAGCTTAGGAGTAGACTTCAAGCATTCTAGTCTTATTAGCAAAGCCAGTCTTAAAGTGTCATGGGTAAAGGCAATTGGCAGCTTGATGGCCTGGGCATATCTCCACCCCTACTGGGAAGACCATCCTATTGAGAAATAAATACATCATGTTATCTTTAACCTGATAGCTTGAAAGAGCTGTGTTTCTAGCTTTTTTCCAAATTCCATGTTTTTCAATCGGTGTTCTGAGGATGACTTGGCTCCTGTGTAGGTTAATCTAGAGGATAAGTCATTTGAGGGTTATGGTTCCTTTTTACTACAAATAGTAAACTGGCATTCTGATTTTATGTATCATAAACTTGGTTAATGTAGTGCACCCCTCAGAGGTGAATTTATTCTTAGAAAGCTGGTAAGTCCGCTGAGCCCATGAACCAAGCACCAAACCTGTTCAATAGTAATATTCCCCTGGGTAATAAGTGCTGTTCTCTGAGGCCTCTTGAGAAAAGTTACCTACCTCCCCTTATTCACCATCAACCACTCCACCCCAGTCCACTCTGTCTATCTTTGAGCACAACTGTGTATTTGTATATATAACAGTAAAAGGAACATAGGTTTTGACATCAGAAGACCTGGGTTTGAATCCCAGCTTTGCTCTTTTGCAATTGAGTAACTCGAAACAAGTTACCTAAATTCTTTGAGCCTCAGGCTCTTTATTCGTAAATTGGGGTTTATCCAGTGGGGTTGACTAAAGGAATAATGTAAATAAGACACGTATTAGAATCTCTGGAAAAGAACAGACAGCAAACTTTCATTAAAAATGTTGACTAGTGGGCCGGCCGAGTGGCGCAATGGTTAAGAACTGGCTTGGGATGCCAGAGGGCCCCGGTTCGGATCCCACATATGAGGGCCAGTGACCCTGCCCTCCACAGCTAAGATGCTGAACAACAGCTCAACCTGGAGCTGGGTTGCCATGAGTTGCTGGCGATGGCATAGGCTGCAGCCCCTGTGGCAGTAGGTTGCCATGGGCTACCGTGTGTAGCCAGCAGCCAGCGTGAGCGGCCAG
>NW_017731701.1:1731730-1789836 GCF_001890085.2 Hipposideros armiger
GTGCAATGATGGTGCCAACTTGGGCCAGTGAAGCAACATCCTCCACAACTAGACTGAAGAACAAAAGGAGAGCAACTTGTCTGTTCCCATCCCCCCAATTCCCCAATAAAAATCTTTGAAAAAAACCCAAAAACCAAAAAAACCCAAAAAACTAAAACATATCTTAACATGTCTTAAAATACACATTTAAGTACAACATTGACTTCACTGTGCTGTCTCAAATTGTAGCTCAAAAAACTTGCAGCCCCTTCCAAAATAAATATATGTATACTTTGTCCTCAATTGCATGACCATACCTAATATTTGTGTAACTTGGTATAATCTCTTATTATATTTCACGGAACCTGAGGCTTGTTTTTTAAAATCAATTCAGACGTGCTACATTTAATTACTAGCCCATTTTGTTGTCCATTGCTTGCCTTCCCAATAATCAATAACCATGCTCAGTTTGCTTCACTGAAGGTTAATTTGATTTAAAAAAAAAAAGCAGTCTTTGGGAATTTCCTGTTGTGCAAGACTATCTGGCTAATCATTCCCTATTGTGTACTCCTGGAGTTGGAACTATTTGCTGTTCTTTTCGAAGGATGAAGCTGTATCTTTCTTGTGTTTGTCCATAAGAACCTTTCAATGCATTCTTATATGCCAGGAGTGTTTAATTTCCCTCTCAAAACTGTTGTTGATCACAATCAGACAGTGTCTCTCTCTTTATTGTCTAGTTTATGAAGGCATGAAATGGCATTGATTCTAGAACAGAATGAATGCCATGGGCCACATTGTGGAGTGATAACCATTATTGAGTGGTCCCCCAAACAACTTATGCCACCACTTCATAGTGGTTCAGGAGAATATATTTTGCCACTTGGTTGCTGAGAATATCTCTACTAGGTTAGTATCTATAGTGAATAATAAATTTCACATAACTAGTTATGTGATGCACAGAACCATCAGTAACCCCTTAACAGCTTCCAAACTGCTAGAGATACAAACAACTCTGAACCTGTCATGGTCCCCCACCAAAGCTAAGTATTATGGTTTCTCTATGTGAGGAGTAGAGGAGGTAGAGTCTAATTTAAAGCCATAATTATCCTCCTTTGGATTCTCCCAAAGTATTTCAGTGATTTCCTCCAGCTTGAATTGCTCTTCTGTTTTCTGGGGCAGCTAGGCAGTCCTTATCCTGTGGATTCCCTATACTGAGAATGATAGGGTGCCTTCCTTCTTTCAACACCTTTTATTTGGCACCTATCATATAACAAGCTCAGAAGATACAGTGGGAAACGGGTTGGATGGAGCCCCTTCCCTCAGAGTGCATGGGCTAGCAAAAAGCCTAGAACGGGATCAACTTCCCTGTTCAGGCAAAGCCCTTTTTCTCCTCCCTGGTGTCTAACCCCAAACTACCTTGTCTTAGCTTTAGTTAGGAAGAATTGTCCCATAGCAGTCTCTTTAAAAAGAAATCAAAGTAGTTTTGAATACAGGTGACAATGTCGGGTATTTACAAATCGGGTATTTAGAATATTTACTGATTTACAAATTCTGGGTGACGTATTCTGTTACAACTTGAAATGCTGGCTCACATACCTGCTCTGGAACCCAGAAAACGTTAAGATTGAATTCAAAGCAAGTATTTCAGAAATCTTACAGGAGAAGCCTAGCTCTGGTTGCTAGGCAACCTCAGACTCTCAAGCTGGAACCAACTTGCCTCCCACACTTTACCACCTCTCCCCAGTGGTGGGACGCGGAGGCCCCATTGGCCCCCACGTCCCCTCACTCGGCTCCAATTGGTCGGAGAACCTCTCACTCCGCTCCCGTTGGCTCTCGCCGTCTCGCGCCGCTCTGTCATTGGCAGGCCGGCTCTCGGGCCACCTGACGTCACTCTCTCACCCCATTTCCTCGGCCCTTCGATTTTGTCCCCGCCCCTTCCCCCGCCCTTCCACCCGCCCTTCCAGCCACGAAGGAAAACTATAGCGAGTGCCCGCCTCTACTTTCCTTCCGATTGGTAGAAGCTGGGCTGGGGGGCGGGCACTGCCGGGCTACTCTGCGGGCCACGATTGGCTGCTGGAGCCATTGACCCGTCTCCCACCGACTCCCGGCGGTGCCGGAGTTGGGTGGGTGAGCGGTATAAAGCTGTTGGCGGAGAGGAGGCGCCGCGTACTGCGCTTTCGAGGTTCACTGTGTTTCCTTGACCACCTCTCGGTCACCTTTGGGTGAGTTCCCTGCGCAAAGGACCAGAGCTGAACTGCTGAGGGGTTGCGGGTGGGGTGAGGGCCGGGCGGAGGCGGTGCCCTTGACTAGGCCCGAAGGAGCTCGGGCTCTGTCCGGGTCAGGGCGGAGGCGTGGATCTGGCCCCGGAGGATGGGGCGCGTTGAGTCGGGGCCGTGCGGGGCCTCCCCTGCCAGGGACCTGGAAACCACCGCAGCGAATCTGAGGTGGGGCCGGGGACACTGGTGTGGGCTGGCGAGTTGCAGAGGGGAGAAGGCGAAAGGCGTTGAAGGCTAGGGTTCTAGTGACATAGTCAGCCAGGAGCTGGAGGTGCCAGAAAAGTGGCCGTGGCCGCCTGAGAAGGGGGGCTGGTGGGGGCATCAGGAGGGCATGAGAAAGAAAGGAGCTGGGCTGCTAGGGCGTTTCCGGAGCCTTGGGTAAAAGGTGGACGCCGAAGGATGGGAAAGATCACCCTTAGGTTGTAGGTTGGCAGTGGGTGTGTCCTCCTGCCGCCAAACATAGTGAGTTAATGGGAGGAAGGAAAGTGGGTAACATAACTTTTCTTCTGTAGCTCAGGTGCAAGAAAGCATCACAACCGTGATTTAACCTGGCTGAGTACTTGTGCCCTTGATTGCTTCGGTGTGTTTGCTTCACGTATCAGAGATTCCTGCCTCCCACCTAACCACCTCCATATTTTTTATGCCGGTTTAAAAAAATAGGGTTCCTCAGTGTCAGGAACACCTGTGCCTCCCTCCTGCTGATAGCTTCAGGACCAGCCTGACCTGATAGGATGATGTAATGGGCCGATACCCACAGGGCCTTCACACACAAGAGGTTTTGGGTTAAGCCAAAGACATGTCAAAGCCTAGTGTATGGAGTCTTTGAAAAGGTGTGCCCTGCCTTGATCAGTGGTAGAAAAAGGATTGCTCTGACTCACCCTGGAGGAGGGATTTGGACAAAAGATAATGTGAGGTTGCCCCTGCTTGTCATGCTGTTTGGTCTTAGGATATCACAGGCTTCTTTCAGTGCTCACCTCTGCTGCAGCTCTTCCTGCCTGCTGATGCTTTTGCCAATCTGCTGCAGTGGGATGATGTGTTCTGCTGCTGCTAAGTAACATTTGCTCTATTTCAGCGATGAATCATGAAAAGCAGTGGCAAGATAAATGACAAAATTAAGACAAATGGAAGTGCTCACATAGTCAGCAGATATTTCCTTCTGAGATAGGGTGTGGACTTTTATTGCATAGATTCTTTTAGAAGACAGAGTGAAGGTCCTTAACATGTATCTGTGCCAAATGGCTCTTTGTAGCTTGAGTCATCTAAGCAGTTTGTGTTCGTTCTTTTACAGAAACTTTAATTTTAAAATTTCAGTTATTTTTGTATAGATAAGGAGAGCAGGAATACCATATCTTGTGGGAGAGGAGAAAGACATTCTTTGTGTCTAACCTTTGTAGGTTTCTCTCTTCTAAGTTTGTAAGTTGGCCCCTTTTGTCATTTCTAGTTTAGTTCAGTCAATTCTATTTTACTCATTAACCCCAGTTCTCAAAAGGTATTTCCGATGGGGAGAGTTAAATGGATGCTATGTTTGGGGCCATAGAAGGCCACGTCATCTGTTAAGCTAATTCTGGGCCTTCCTTTTGATCTTGTTTACTTAAATATTCCTCCAGCATCCTTTTACATCTTGTTTCTCTTAACGGAGTGATTTTGAGAATTTTTTATGGAGATTTTAGATAGCTTTTCTAATAAGAAATGCAAAACCCTGATATTGATATAACATGTGTTTCCTGGGTATCCTAGAATTTAAAAAATCATAATCCAGTGGGACTGAATGTGCGGAGATGCAATTGGGTTGTGGACGGAGGAGCTTGCTGGGCCATATATCAGAATCTCTATTTAGTTTCATTTTAGAAGGTTGAAAAAAATGTTACCCAATCTAATGCAAGGGTGGTAGGACTCAATTCTTAATGTGCTGCACCCTGATGCTTGCATGTGGTGATGCTCAGTTGCTGTCTGTCAACTGAGTATAGTTAGAACAGAAGAGAAGGTAATCATTCCTTCAAGCTCACAGTCTTCATCTTTTCAGGGTTTATGGCTGGGGTTGTGCGCATGTGGGAATCATTGTAAGACCAACAAATGTTCTCTTCTGATTCCATTTCGAATCCGTACATTTTTCAGGTTAGGATCTGGGAACGATTGCGACCTACCATTCGTTTTGAACAATAGCAGCAGAAAGCCAATTTTCTGGACACTATTTGGTGCTGCAATTATCTTAAAAGTGATATCTAAGAGAACTTACTAATGAGGGCTGCAACAGGTACTTGAATCTATAAGATTTGCCCCCAAAAGGCAATTGAATGCCCTTTAACTCAAGGTCTCAAAGGAGTTTCAAAAGAATCAAAATACAGCCCCTCTCCCAAGAGGAATCTAGGAACCCAGTGTGGATAGGAAGACTGCCCATAATTAGTATTCTACTGAGAGCAGAATATGAAGACTTCGGTGTGAATACCATGCATGTTTTAGGAGTGCAAGGCCCTGATTGGAAAACTCTAGGAAACCTTCCTGGAAGAGGTAGCTTAGAACAGGGCCTTAAGACCCGAGTAGAATCTCTGATAAGTAGACCAGTAACCCTGGGGTGAGGCAGGGATGTCTGTGTTTTATACTTAGAAAACTAGGAGTGTACAGGCGTAGGCAAGACTTTGTTAACAGTAGTTTTGCTTGCTTACTCCAAAGGAGGAAAGGCAGCTTATTCTCAATTTCCTGGATTTCTTTCCTATAATAGTGAGAAAGATCATCATGTAGTTTATCATGTACCAAAATGTGTACTGAATGAACTTCCTCCGACCACCTGTTTGAATGAAGGCTAAGGAGGAAGCCAGCAGGAGAAATTCAGAACACTGACTAAACCTCAGAAGAAAACATCATTGCATGAACCTGGTTGGCCCTAGGCAGTCTATTCATGCTTCAGTTTTAATCTTTGCCTAACCGGAAATGCCTGTCTATGTGTATCTCAGGAGCCTCCAGACATGCTCTGTGGTAACTTGCCCAGTGCTTATGATTCATGAACTGCTGCTTCCTGACCTATGCTTCCCTCTAGCACTTGCTCAGAAAACACCTGATAGAAATAAGCTGATGACATATTTGAGACTTTGGCAGTGGTGTGTTAGTCAGAATAGAGAACCCTTCTAGCAATTGCAAAAGAGAATGGAAAGTCGAATCCCTTTCTGATTTTTCCCCACAGTGGCATTCCCTGCCTCCATTTGTTCACCAGGGGTTTTTCCTGAGAGCTTAGGTAGCACAGCAGTCCTCTGTAAATCTGTTTTCCCTTCTGTTTCTTTCTACTTTGCTCTAGTACCTCTTTTCCCCGTTTTTCTCTCTTCCTCACCCCCTTCTCTTTTCTCTTCCCCCCTCTCTTTCTTCCCTTGCCCCCCAACTTTCCTCCCCAATTTAAATAATCAAAATTGAAAGAGGGAATATTGGCAATTCAGGGGAAAATTTTCTTGGCATAAACTGTGTTAAATGCATATACATTCATAGCTTCAGCAAGAACTATTACTATTATATTTAATAGCCTCCACATGGAAAGGAAATGATACCCACCACCGCCAGTGAGAACTGGTCCCTGTGGTCGGTTCAATTTGCAGATGATTTGAGACAAAAAGCATAATTTGAGGTCATAAAGAACAAAAATAGGTTATTTTCTCTAAATATATATATATATATATTGGGTTGTCGGAAAAGTCATGACGTCTTTTTTCTGTTTTTTGTTACAAAAATGCATCATAACTTATCCGACAACGCAATATAATACTTTAATCAAAGAGGTTGTTTTAGAATGTAGTAGTTTTATCTTTTCCAATAAAACTCAGGATTTATTTATTTGGGGGGGGATGAGGGTGAACTTAATGAAGTAAAAGGAACTAAATCTGTAAAGACCTCTTAAATGATTGAATGATATAGAAGAAAGAAAGCTTTACTAAATAGCATCTGAATTTAGTCTCTGGGAAGATACAAATTGGCCCATAATTAGAGAGCAAAGGAAACTGTGTTAAACATAGGAACTGTTGTCTCAAGTAACAATCCTACAAAACAGATGGATTAAAGAAAATGCTCCAGAGTCACCTTCCCATTTTATTTCCACGTAAATTAAATAATGACGATGCTTGATGTTCCTTTGTCTTGATATATCAAATGCTTATCTTTTTAATATAAGCACTAATGGGAATATCACTCTAAAAGGTTGGGGAAGGTGAAGGTGGCCAAGTTGAAAACAGGAGCATAAGGTTAAATAAATGAAGATAATTAGTTCTTGCTAGAAAGATGGGTGTTTTAGTTGAAAAATAAGAACTAGGATAGTAGTCAGTGTTGGTGCTTTGTTGTAAAGCGTCACTCACATATTTTATCTTCTCAACAATCCTTCACAATGAGCCAGGAGGGCAGATATTAACTCCATTTTACAGATGAGGAAATTGAGGCTCAGAGAGGCACAAATTATTGTTAGAAGCCACAGGCTCCTGAGTGCAGAGAAAGCTCTTGAATGTGTCTCATTACTCCAGAAATGTGTTAGCCCAATACAACTTGTTTATATTTCTTTCCCCCAATTCTTTAAAACCCAAATTTAGTAAAGATGACTACAACTCTTCCAGCATCACACTTAGTTTAAAGCCTGAATATGAACTTATGTCAGCTCATTACCAGGACTGAACCTACCACTGTAAGAGCTAATAAAATAAGGGGGGGAAAGTTTTATAAGCTTTAAGTACCATTTTTTTCTAAGCAAAGTCAAATTGTGTTCTATATAATGTACTTTGACAAGGAAATGTATATTTTAACTCACTTTGGAGTTATTATTGGAATTGTGTGGTAATTTATGACTTTAAAAAAAGTTCTTATTTGAAATTCCTAGTGCCTGAAGGAGGAAACAGTGACAGACCTGGAGACTGAAGTTCTTTATCCCTCACACAGGTATGGCATCCTGTCATGCTTTTAAAAGGAAAGTGTGCCTCTCTAATGATAGGGGGAATTTAATTTTTTTTTAATTTTTTTTTTAAAGATTTTTATTGGGGAATTGGGGGAAGGGGAACAGACACATTGCTGTCGTTTTGTTCTTCAGTCTAGTTGTGGAGGATGTTGCTTCACTGGCCCAAGTTGGCACCATCATTGCGCTCTTCCCCGGGGGAGGCAGATCAGTTGCCGGCTTCTGGACGGCTGCTCACTGCGGCTGCTGGCCGCTCACGCTGGCTGCTGGTTACACACGGTAGCCCATGGCAACCCACTGCCACAGGGGCTGCAGCCTATGCCGTCGCAGGCGACTCACAGCAGCCCAGCTCCAGGTTGAGCTGTTGTTCAGCATCTTAGCTGTAGAGGGCAGTGTCACTGGCCCTCATATGTGGGATCCGAACCGGGGCCCTCTGGCGTCCCAAGCCAGCTCTTAACCAATGCGCCACTCGGCCGGCCCCGGAATTTAATTTTTATCGTAGGGCAAATAACAATTTGTATGCCCCATGCATTCTTAAAACCCTTTACAATGTTATACCTTATCTTTAAATATTAGTTAATGCTATAATGCTTCAGGAGACTGTCTAAGTTTGTGTTTTTTAGATGAATGGTTAAAATCTAGGGCTAATTTTAAAAATTAGTGTTCACTCATAAGAGAAAAAAAATCTAGATAATAAAATATAACCACGAAAACTACTTAATCAGAAACAATCACAGGTAAGCAAGTATGCCAATAGTGCTTGTTAAATTACAGCCTTGAAAGATAGCATATGTGGGCTATGGATGGATGTTTATGATTAGGTAAGATTGTACAGTGATTGCAAATTTGTTTGACCCAATAATCTATTTGCAGCCATTGCTTTCTTGTATTGCCGTGGAGCTCCTCTCTTAGGATTATGCGTTTTGGGGTGGGGGGTGGGTTGTGCTTCAGTATTATGATATCCTACAGTTGTTAGAGATTTGAGATTAAAAAGCTAGTAGGATTTCATTCATTCAACATTCAGCTTCTACCATATTGCCAAGTACTGGGCTGGGTACCAGGGACACAGAGATGAGCAAGACACAATTCTTGCTCTTTGGAAGCTCCTTGTCTAGTACAAAGAGGCTAACCCTAAATAATAGAGAAGAAACTTGGAACATTTTTAAATAGCATCTTGACAAAGGTGAGATAAGCATTTTGGAGAGATTATCCTAGGGCAGGGGACAGAGTGAAGGCAGAAAGCTTCCTTAAGAGGCTGGCTTCATACTCCCTGGGATCGATGCCTAAGTCCCTCCCTTAACCAGCCATTGAGGAGCTAGATCAGGGATTCCCTTGGATCTGCACCCTCAGTTCTTTCCCTGCCTTCCCACCTCTCCCTGCCTTTTCCAGTTCCCTTCATTCACGTACTCTCAAGATTCTCAGAGGATCATATTGGTGGTCCCTTTTGTGTCCTCCTAGGAAATAGGACTTGGGCCCCCTTTGTCCACCAGAGGGGGTGAACCTTCACTTTAGAACAGACTTGAGTCTTCTGTTGGTGCTTTCTTGTTGGAAGAGAGCTTTGGAAGGTTATAGAGTTCTGTGGTAAAAGTGTACCTTTTCCCTCCTTTTTAAAGATGAAATTTAAAAAGAAAATTTACATATTTTATTATAAATACAGAATTCCCATTGTCCTGCTTAGACATTTTTTATTGTTAATACAATGCTCTGAAAAATAATGAAGTACCTTTTTATCAGTAAAAGAATAAAAAGATATGCAGCTAAGTTTTTAAACTGTCACATTTTTAAACTGTATTCTATTTAGAAACTTCTGTGATATTTAGAATAGTGAACTAACCACAATACCCCATTCTCTCTGAGGTTAACACCATAATGAGGACATCTCAGATCTTTAGCTGGCCTTTTTATTTTTATTTTTCTTTCTTTTTATAATTTGTATCCAGCCTACTTCAGAGAGTATTGGAGAGGACAACATAAAAGCATATACTTAATAGGATGTTTAAAAATAAAAATTACAAACCCGAAACTATATCAACCTTTTGTTGTTTGAAATGCCATGGAAGCAATTACTTCCCTGTATTCATTTTCCTCTTTCCCTTCTAATCTAACTCTTCCTCAATTTCAACCAGAAGCTAAATATTTCACATTAGATGGCTTTTTACCAAGAGAGTGTAATGAAAACAGCCATGAGAATGAGCAGTATTGACTGAGTTAAAAATTTTTTCCATACCTAGTTCAGGGTCATGATTCAGTTTGGTATGTGTGGGTTATTTTAGTTAAGGTACCTTTTCTTCCGCAAATAAAACAGGTCATTTATTTAACCTCTAGGAGGTTTAAGAATAACACCTTATTTTGTAAGTGCCACAATATAAGAATTAATCAGAGCTAGTCAATCATTGTAAACATGGTACATATGGATTCATTCTGGAATTAAAGCCTGGCATTATGGATTTTTATAAACTTGTTTATACCTTCAGAAAATTATATATACTTGTCCATTTTATTTCCAAAAGCATTGCAAGCAGTTGGATCAGGCAGGGAAAATTACAATACTCAGCATGTTTAGAGCAGTTTAAAGAGTTGAAAAGAATCTGAAGGGTAATCTTGTGGGAAAGGCTGGGAAGGTGGTTAATCCTACTGCCTCTGCTTTGGTGACTTAGAAGGTAGCATATAGGAGGGGTTCCTCTTCTAAGTACATGGACCGGTCTTTGTTTTAAAACACTAGTTGTAGAGAGCTCTTTTCTGTGGACTATGCAGAAGACTTAATCTTATTTTTATTTTACTATAAACTTACAATCTGGTGGCATTAGATAGTCCCTTTATGTCTTCATTTCAACTTTGGTGTAGCAAAGTTTAGATTATAAAATTCATGGGTTTACATGGGAGAAGGAAAAGACGCAGGACAAAATGGAGAGGTTACTTCTGTCTTCACTTAGTGTATCTAATGGCAAGCCTGTCGAATCAAAACAGTTGAGGCTGGGAGTCATCCTAAACATTTCCTTCCTTTCCTAATGCCTAGTCAGTCACAGTTTCTGCCAGTTCTTTGCTCCCATGTTTTTTTGAAGCTGTCTTTCACCCCTCGTGCAGTAATTGCTCTAGTTCATGATCTGTGTCTTATCTGGACTGCTGTATCAGCTTCCTAAAGTCAAATCCATTCTCTACACAGCATTCAAAAATTGTTTGTTATCCACTAACTTGATTTTAAAATTGGGAAAGCACTCATCTCCACACTAAAATATGACCGTGTTATTCCTGCTTTGAACTCTCTAATGGCTTCTTCTTGTCTTTGTGATAAAGTTGAAGCTTCCTAACATCAGCATACCAGAACCTTTATAATCTGAGCCATATCTAGGTCTCCTGACCTGTCATCTACTTGATCTACACACGTGGTCTCACATTTTACTTCAGTATAGTAGTAAAACTTTTTATAGTTCTTGGTAGTGTGTGTGCCTTTGTTTACTTGTCTACCCTGTTGAAAATGTTCCTCCACTACTTGCTTCTGCAGAGTTCCACTGCTTGCTCCTCTTTATAAGACTCAAGTCAGGCACCAGGTACCAAGAAGCCTTTCTTCTCTTTCCTTCGCCTGCCACCAGGCTGGATTAGGTAGCTCTCCAAAACATGGTGTGACTCTCTGTTGTTTCTTATTATCCATTTGTACCTTACTATCCCATAAGACTGAGTATTTGAGAGGGCAGAGTTCATCTACTGAATATACCCCAAATGGTTGGCATGTAACATGCCATTGTTCAGATGAATTAAAAAAAAAAAAAGAATAAGATTCTAGTATTTAGAAGGAAGATTCAACAGGTATCCCTTAAGACCTTTGACTTAGATTGCATGATTATATTTCGAGGTGCTTATTTGTTAGGCTTTAATACACACATTATTTGATGACCTGTGGGCTAAGGGTAGATTTCATGGTTTAGGGACAGCCTTTCTACTTTACGTAGTCTCTCAAGATTTCAAAAATTGACTCACTGTAACAGTAGTCTGTAATTTCATTATACCTAATACTATTCCAGAGTTTGCAGAATGGCAGAGGACAAATGACATAAATACAGAATTTGACTTTTCATTTTCAGGAGTCAAATTATTGGTGAGTTGGCAAATGCTATAGAAGGTTAGTGAACCAGTTTAACCCAGGTTAACTTTCAAAGCCAAAACCTTTATGTCAATGCAGAGCTGAAATTCTGCCACTTAAGCAGCACCAACCCATTACGTGGTACCTAAAAAGGAAATTGAGTTGTATAAGTTTAGATATGGAAAGAATTCTTTCTCTAAAGATCAGGGACTGGACTACTCTTCAAAGCCCGACAACTACATTTTTCTGACTCCTATGCCAGCTGGGTTCTGGAAGTAATCAAGTGAGATGAGAAGGTGGGAAGAAGTAGCCATCTTTTTTTTTTTTTTTTGGTCAGGGGCAGCAGCTGCAGCATTGGGAGTGTGGGCCTCTAGGTTGTAGCTCAACAGCTTCAGTAGGAATGTGAGCTCATGGATTCTGAATAGCCATGTCCCTCCTTTTCTCCTGTAGCCCCTCCAACAAGTTTGTAACTATTTGCCTGTATTAAATTCCTTCTGTTTGAAATATCTAGAACACTTCCTATTTTTCTGATTAATACAACCTCTATAAAGAAATTGAGGCTCTAATAGGTTATGTGACTTGCCCATAGGCACATAGCAATGCTCTTGAGTGGCTAGCAATTTTTTTTTTTTTTACTATTGGTAAATAAATCTAGACATAACCGAAAGTCTTTACAGTGTGTCCAACTTTTTAGTGCCCTTTTTAAAAAAGAAGGGGTGGTTTTAAGAGATGTTATCTAAGAGTTCATTGTTACACAAATATGTGGATTACCAGTTTTCAAATTTAAATCAGTTTTTTCCCTTGATTTAGAACCTAAGTGATATCTTGTGGCTTTATGATCATTTGTCACCTATACACTAGCTATAGAAAGATAGAATATTGGCATTTGACCCTGTGATGGGCCTGGAACTTACCTTTAACTTAAAATTTTAATCATTTGGGTTCTGGGTGAGGGGGTTCTTTGGATCATAATATCAGGGGCTATATAGATTGGCTTGGTAGACTTCTATAGTATGGCTTTTCTATTCACTGGGATTGTTTAGGTCAGTAAAGAATGCAGTATTGTTTGATCTAATTTTTATTTTTTTTTTATTTTATTTTTTAAAGATTTTATTGGGGAATTGGGGGAGGGGAACAGACAAGTTGCTGTCCTTTTTGTTCTTCAGTCTAGCTGTGGAGGATGTCACTTCACTGGCCCATGTTGGTGTTATCATTGTGCTCTTCCCAGGTGAGGCAGTCGCTCATGGCAGCTGCCAGCCACTCACAGTAGCTCACTGCAGCAGGGGCTGCAGCCTACGCCGACGACTCACAGCAGCCCAGCTCCAGGTCAAGCTGTTGATCACCATCTTAGCTGTAGAGGGCGCAGCGTCACTGGCTCACATGTGGGATCTGAACCCGGGCCCTGCTCCTCAGAGCTGGCGTCCCAAGCCAACTCAACCAGTGTGCCACTCGGCTGGCCCTCATCTAATAATTTTTAAAGTCTTATAAAGTCAATAGCTGAATAATCATTATATCTATGATGAATGAATGAATGACTTATTTAAACTTTTTTCGGTGGCCAGGAATAGATCAGCTACTTGAATTCTAATTTGTGGGCCATATTACCAAATTGTCATTTTATTTTATGTTATAGTTCTTTACAACATGGAAGAATCTTATTTGAATTTTCTTCTAATCATGTTTTAAATCTAAAGATATCTAGTTTTGAATGCAGTGCAAGCCTTTCTGAAAGAAGATTATTTGTTTGTTTGTTTAGCTGAGCCATCCTGCCACCTGTTGGCAGCTCAGTGGCAGCTCAGCTCGGGCTGGGTATTGAACCGGCGACCCTGTTGCTCAGAGCTCGCACTCTTGAGCAATCTCTTAACCAACTGAGCCACTTGGCAGGCCCCTGAAAGATGATAATTTTAAATAATAGTATTTGTTCATACTATAATTGCTACTTCCACATATTTAAAATGACTGCCCTAAGTAAAATATGCTAAATTTAGAAACAACTAGTATTTCAGGTGATAGTTGAACTCTTAATGTCAATTTTTCAAGCTTGAACTTGACAATCTGCAATTTATAACCTGAAACTGTTTTTTCTGTTTTTTTTTTTCTAAAGCTCTTTCACCATGCCTGGGTCACTTCCTTTGAATGCAGAAGCCTGCTGGCCAAAAGATGTGGGAATTGTTGCACTTGAGATCTATATTCCTTCTCAATATGTTGATCAAGCAGAGTTGGAAAAATATGATGGTGTAGATGCTGGAAAGTATACTGTTGGCTTGGGCCAGGCCAAGATGGGCTTCTGCACAGATAGAGAAGACATCAACTCTCTCTGCATGACTGTGGTTCAGAATCTTATGGAGAGGAACAGCCTTTCGTATGATTGCATTGGGCGGCTAGAAGTTGGAACGGAGACAATCATCGACAAATCAAAGTCAGTGAAGACTAATTTGATGCAGCTCTTTGAGGAGTCTGGGAACACAGATATAGAAGGAATAGACACAACTAATGCATGCTATGGAGGCACAGCGGCTGTTTTCAATGCTGTTAACTGGATTGAGTCTAGCTCTTGGGATGGTATGTTACATGCCTCTACTCCAAAGAAACTCTTTACAGATGAATAAGCCAAAACGACCTTTTAATTAATGCCATGTGCAAACTTTTACCGGTTAGGCTTGTTTGAATATATTCAGGAAGATAGCTATGACTTTTAACTAATCTGAATTATGACTTGTTTATTGTGTTGGATAAAATTACTAAAATTTAATGAGACCTTTTTTTCTTTACCAAATATGGGAAAAGCATATTCTGGGGGAAAGATAACATTTCAGTTTGCACGTATGGTATTTATAGTGTTGATCACTGTATGTACTAACAAAAAATGTTTTTCAGGACGGTATGCCCTGGTAGTTGCAGGAGATATTGCTGTATATGCCACAGGAAATGCTAGGCCTACAGGTGGAGTTGGAGCCGTTGCTTTGCTAATCGGGCCAAATGCTCCTTTAATCTTTGAACGAGGTGAGTGGGGAAGTTTTTTGTTTGTTTTGTTTTTTAAATTAGCACAATATGCTGAGAAATTTGAAAATAGAATCTAGTACTTACTGAGTGGTCATTTAATGCAGGAACTATCTGCTAAATGCTTTATATGTGTTATATTTACTCTTTATAGCAATTGTATGGTGTAAGTGATGTCATCCTATTTTATTGAGAAGTAAAATGGGTTTAAGTGGGGTAATAATTTAATGGGGTAACTTGCCCATAGTCAACACAGTAAGTGGCAAATTTGTTTCCAGTTCAGTTAAGCGATTGTGATATCCCAGTTAGATTTATGAATCCTGCATGAAAGTGTTGTGTATCAAAGGAGTCTTAGCCTGTCTATGGATAAGGTTACATGTTGTTTCAGTTACGTATTGGCTTTGCCTTGTGATTCTTAACACTGCACGTGGCAGGAGCTGACTAGATAGTTAAGGAAGGCCCCAGATAATGCAATATGCTTACTGACATACAAACATCAAGCATCAGAAATACATGGACATCTTCCTTTTTGGTTCCAATAGGACTTCGTGGCACACATATGCAACATGCCTATGACTTTTACAAGCCTGATATGCTTTCCGAATATCCTATAGTAGATGGAAAATTCTCCATACAGTGCTACCTCAGTGCATTAGACCGCTGCTATTCTGTCTACCGCAGAAAGATCCGTGCCCAGTGGCAGAAAGGTGGGTGTTATCCATTTTCCTTGGCCTGGTATCTATTGAGGTGGTGTGATGTGCTAGGTGTCTTCACTGAGAAACTGCTTCATGGGCGTCCTTCATTAGTGTCCTTTAACCATTTCTTCCTCACCCACCAAATAGCTATTTCCCCATAGTTTCTGGGAATGTGTAATTTAGGAAGAGAGGTAAGCTTTGGAAATGAGATATATCTCTGCAAAAATACGTAGGTCGATTTACCCCCAATAAGAAAATCAGAAGTAGGGTAAAAGAAAGTAACTTGAATTTTGTTCATCTTTTGTGAGAAGTATTTTCACAAGGTTTTAGTTTGCAACTGTGATCCACAGAAAACTAGCGAAAATAAATTACTGAAGTATGAACCCCCTCCCTCTATACTCTGTTTGCATTTGACCTATGAATTCACACTTGCTTTTTTAGTGTCATCATTAATCTCCATCCTTAACTGTGAAAAAGTTCTTGTGCTGCTGAAAAGGACAATATTTGAATTCATGCTATTAAAACACATAGTATTATATGAAGTGTGCTTTTTCTATAGTCCAGCCTTGCTTTATAGAGGTTATGAGAGAGGATTAAAAATAATATTCAATAACAGATATTCAGAAATCTAGTGGCTCTGGATAAGAAGCATCCTTGGCAGCATATAAAATGTCTTACTATTTAACAGCATGTATTTAACAAACAGTGATTTTTCTAACTTTATTAGGACCCACAGTAAGAAATACATTTTACATTGTTTGTGCATGCTAAACACAAACAAAAGTTTTATAAAGTTACTTATCCATGCTGCAAGTTATGCAGTTTGCTATTTTCTACTCTTTTCTATTTCATTAAAAAAAATACTCTTAATTTTTTAAGATTAAAAAAATACTGGCCTTGATCCACTAAATTGATGACATAATCCACTAATGGGTTATGACTTTTAAGTTTGAAAAACAGTAATATGTATTGTTCTATCTGTGGATGTCTTTTTGATGTGCATTTTAAACCACTAAGTTATTTTATTATACAGTGTATATTTGTTTGCTATTGAAAGATATAAAGCCATCCCAGCCCTGTTCTAAAATCAGACTTCAAAAGTTAGTGACTTATATGAATTTAATAATTTCTCTGGATTTCCTTTTCAGAGGGAAATGATAAAGATTTTACCTTGAATGATTTTGGCTTCATGATCTTCCACTCACCCTATTGTAAACTGGTTCAAAAATCTCTAGCCCGGATGTTGCTGAATGACTTCCTTAATGACCAAAACAGGGACAAAAATAGTATCTATAGTGGCCTAGAAGCCTTTGGGTAAGAGTTGTTATGATTTTTTTTCCTTCTACATGAGAACATTTTTTATGTGTTAAACTGTTATTTATACTGTCCTGAAAATTTTAGAGTCAGAAGGATCTTAGAAGTCACGTAGTCTATCTAACCCATTTATGTCATCGATGAAGAAACTGAGTCCCAGAGAAATGATGGCTACGTGGATTCTCGAGTCATTTGTACTCAGATTTTCTGATTTCCTCCTTTTGGCTTCTTTTCCATTGTCACTATGATAATATAGCCCCACAACTGCCTATATTTACAACAGCCTCTTAAGTCTTCTCCCTGCCTCTCTCTAGCCCCTGTGCCCATATCCACCCTGCACACTGCCACTATCAAAGTCTACTTGCATATTTCTTACACTATCCCCCCTGTAAAGGCTTCCTAGCATGCTATGGCTGTTAAACCCATTCTCTTTCTCCTTGCCTGTGTCCTTTCTCCATCTGATAAAATTCTACTAAACTTTTAAGACTTGGCTCCTGTAATATAATGACTCTTCTAACTAAATAGACATTACTATGGACTTAAAATAGTAGTATATTCTGTTTGGTGACAGTGAAGCTTTAGTAACCCATTAGAATTAAGTTGTTTTAATTTTATTATAAAAATTTTTGAGAAAAAGGACTGTGTACAACTGTTAAATCTTCCATAGCAGTTGTCATGCTGCTACTTGGCTTTAACAAATGGAAAAACAGAATCATACAGAAACACACTTGCAGATTAGAATACTAACTGGGTATGCTATCTAATATAATAAAAATATAGTCTTTGAACACTGTAAAACCATCTTTTTTACAAATCTTTCAGGGATATTAAATTAGAAGATACCTACTTTGATAGAGATGTGGAAAAGGCATTTATGAAGGCTAGTTTTGAACTCTTTAATCAGAAAACAAAGACCTCCTTGCTTGTATCAAATCAAAATGGAAATATGTACACATCATCAGTGTATGGTTCGCTTGCTTCTCTTCTAGCACAGTAAGTATAAATTTCAGCTATTTAACTCCCTTCATTTGGGGAATGTTAGAATTCTAAGACCAACTTTGGTGCCAGGTATGTTGGTGGCAGGTCACAGAATATTTTATTTCCAGGCTCTCTAGCCAATTGTCCATTGAATTGAAGGATACATGGGGTGAAGCTGCAGTAATTCCGGAGTATTTAATTTTACACTGGCTTTTCTGGCTATTGTTCTTATGGCTTTATTATTCTTGACCTACAGTTGAACCATAAATCCCTGGCTGACAAAGTAACTTATTTTATGTAAAAGATGAAAATGGTTGTTTCGGTCTGCTTATTGTAATGGTAAAGCTTTAGGTTAGGTCCCTAAGGCTATAGGATGGATTTTTATTCCGACTCCTAGCTTCCTACACATTGTAGTAGTTTTTAGATCAGTTAAACTTCCTAATAACTTTTCCCCCTATACAGGTACTCACCTCAGCAGCTCGCAGGAAAGAGGATTGGAGTGTTCTCTTATGGTTCTGGTTTGGCTGCCACCCTCTACTCCCTTAAAGTTACACAAGATGCCACACCAGGTAAGCACTGAGTCTTTGAACAAGAGTATTGAGAACCAACTGGTAAGGTTGATTCTGCAAGTTTCTCAAGCCAGCACTTGAATCTGCCCCATAGATCATTATGACATTTTAGTCTTTATTACTTCTTTGAACATAGCCAGATTTTTTACTCTCTACGCTGAAGATCTTCCTTGACCGGGGAAGGGGTAGGATTATGTCTGCGTCAGGATATCTTCTTTCCTTCCTTCCAAGTCAGAAGAAACTTAATCAGCTTAAATATTTTTATGGCACAGTGCTTTTGGTTTTTCCCTTTTTTGGCAAGTAGCTTTATTTTATATTTTATCTCATGTTTTATGCATATGTAGTCAGAGGAAAGGGAAGCATATCTATTTAATGCAGGCAGCTTTTGAGTTTTTGCTCTAATGATTGAATCCAATCACATGAGTGAATAATATCAAATCATTTCTTATTCTCTCATATCTAAGTTATCTAATTTTTACAACTTTAGGGTCTTGGCTATATTTAAGGAAACTTCTGTGTCTTCCCTGAGCTGGAAGGAGCAAAAACATTGAGAAAAACTGATGGCAGACTTGGCATTACATTAGAATTGTTTCATGGATCGACTACAGACAATGTTATTTATAGTTTTAAATCTCACCTATTTCCGAACTTGTCTACTGGCTGACATTAAACAAATGTCTACTCAGGTCATAGGAAGCTGTTACGTAGATATCATCTTATCCTTTAACAAAACAATAGGCAGTAGTTAAAAAAAAAAAAAAGGTTGTTTTTTTCCATTTGGCAACATTTTGTTTAAGCTATTTTTAGTCTTTTAATGTTGGAATTATTTATTATTTTAGGGTCTGCTCTTGATAAAATAACAGCAAGTTTATGTGATCTTAAATCAAGGCTTGACTCAAGAACTTGTGTGGCCCCAGATGTCTTTGCTGAAAATATGAAGCTCAGAGAAGATACTCATCACTTGGGTAAAAATATTAAACTGTTAATATGCATAAATATACACCCAAAAGTATATTGGAGGGTTATGACAATGTTAAATGTTATGTATAAGGATATCCAGATATCTAGGCTGTAGTCAGTACTAATCTGATGTTGGTGAAAATTATAGGGAAATATGCAACTTTTTTAGTTTTATTACCAGATAAGTTGTATGTCATAACTAATTTTTCATATTCTCTGTCTTTCCTTTAGCCAACTATATTCCGCAGAGTTCAATAGATTCACTCCTTGAAGGAACATGGTACTTAGTTAGAGTGGATGAAAAGCACAGAAGAACTTACGCCCGGCGCCCCTCTCCAAATGATGACACATTGGATGAAGGAGTAGGACTTGTGCATTCGAGCTCGGCAGCTGAGGTGAGTAAAGCTCACTGTGTTTGGTCTTGGGCTTTGACAGGGTTAAAATTTCCATCCCCAGGTCTCAGGGCTTAGGGGACCTAACTGAGATTTAGCAACTTAAAGGAATGTCAATAAAGCAGAGTAATTCAGAGCAAGGGCTCTGGGATTGGATTCTGGCTGTGCCATTTTCCAGCTGTATAAAGTGGTTTGCACTTAAATTATTAGCATTTTAAAAGTGCACAGTAAATGCTAGGTTTTATAAATTGTACCAGAACTTAAAGGAAGACTAATCTAGAGAAAAGACTCATTTGTGGTACTGTCTTGGTGAGAGCTGAGAGGGACAGGCCGTTGAGGTCCTCACATCTCTTCTCGGGCCATTGTCAAATCCATCTCCAAAATTGTCAAGAGGTTAACAATCAGCTATGCTGTGAATTCCTGTTATATGCTAGGTACTGTATTTACATTTTCTAATTTAATCCTAATAAAAACCACCTTGAGGTAAATGGCACTATACCCATTTTAGAGATGAGGCTACAAGAAGTTAAAAGACGTGACCAGGATCACATAGCCAGACTTCAAATTAAGGATTTTATAACCTTGAAGTTACTTATTTTATCTGCTTATCACAAATTTGGTGAATGCATTGTCTTGCTTTTTGCTATTATACAAATCAGGTAAAAAAAAAACAAAACAAAAAATGTGAGACAACAACATCTTTCCTTTAATTTTAGCATATTCCAAGTCCTGCTAAAAAAGTGCCAAGACTCCCTGCAACAGCAGCAGAACCGGAAGCAACTGTCATTAGTAACGGGGAGCATTAAGATACTTCTGTGGGGTGCAAGACTTCAGTGTGGGCTGGGGTGGGTGGGCTATGTATGGGAACGATTGGGAGTGGGATGTCTGGGGACAATTTTAGAGGATTACATGTTGCTTAAATTTTTATGTGACTGACATGGAGCCTGGAAAACTATCGTGTCCTTGGGAAAGTCTTTTTGCTCAATTTGCTTAATATGCTTCCTATTGTGATCTAGCCAATGCTTAATGTACTCAGATGATGTTAAGGGCTCGGTAAAACTTCATACCTCTCTGGCCATTTGTATGCATGAAGCTTAGTTTTTAAATGTGGTATGATGAATCGTGTGCTTCTGGAAGAAAAACGCAGAGGTACTAGTGTCCAATTTTAATTTTTTTTAAACACGTGAGAATTTTATACTTTGAATAAACAAGATTACTGAAAGTACCTGTGGTTTTTGAAAAAAGTTTCTAGTTTAGGGAATGTGGTCTTAAAAGTGATATGAACAAACCCTGTTTGAAAATTGCAAGACAAACACGCTCTTTTTCTAAAATTTGTAAATCCTGAAGAGAGAGGAGAGTTAGGACAGTCACACTGGTTTTGGAAACTGGAATGTTGCTTTAAGTCCAGGCCAGCGGTGATGAGCTATTGTAATGACCTCTGAACAGAGAGATGCTAGCATTGGGCAGACAGCTGGTGTAGGCAACGTGGTACATTTGGGAGCTATGCGTGTGGCTCTAGCTCTGTTCTGAATCAGTTCAAGGTTGATTATGCTGAACAACATTGACGTTATTGGAATGCGTGTATGAGGAAGTTTGTTGTTTCAGTCCTTTGTACCTTATTTTGAAGAGTAAATAAAACATTTTTCTGGCTACCTTTTAAAAATTTTAAACAAAAAGGAAGGATGGGGCAAGGCATTATTAGGTTACTTCTGATGCTTCAGCGTTATAAATTCAACTAAAAGACTGACAACCTAAATTCATGGTGTCATTATTCTTTTCCTTTTTAAAATCTGTTTAATGAAACTAAAAAGGTAAAACCCAAGTTTTTACATAGTGTGACTGGCCAAAACGAGTATTCCACTTCAAGATCTGGAACTAGGATCTATAAAGCATTTTCTCAGACATTCACCTAAAAAAAAACTTATCACACGGGATGAATATGACTGGTTAGACAGTTTTGTAGATCTTTTTGGTGCTGAACTATGATATGAGCCTTATAGATTGTAAAATAGAGATAGTTGGAACTAATGTACAGAACTAAATTTTTTTAAACTTTATTTGCTGTTAAATTCTGTGAAGTTTCAGTTATCCAAAATAAAGTTACACAAACATGAAATGTAATATTTCAAATTGCAAGGTAACATGTAATGTAGTATTTGTAATATACTCTTGTCTAATGTTAACCAGTGGTATTTTGATTTGTACAGTCATAATTTGTTAAAATGACTTCATTTTAACATCCACTGATGTAGCTTAATAATGTAAATTCAGATTAAAAGATCGATGGGGAAACGGTGCATGTAATACTTTTGCAAGTATTGGGAGTTCGGTATGTTTTGAAAAGAGTAATTTAACTTTTGAGTGTCAGGAAATGGGTTTTCTCAAAGTCCATTGCCGGCAATGGGCAGGCCTAATAATGCTGGCACAGAAAATTAACTGTACACTTTATTAACAGTGAGGTGAATAACTTTGAATAAAGTTTTCGAGAAATATTTCAGATATTTGAGTATTCTTTTTTCCTCCTGAACTAACACTTAAGCAAGAAACCAACTAATATGGTATTTTAAAATATGGGCATTTCATTTCATGTCAGTCTATTCATACACTCATTCATTCATTCATCATTCAACAAACATTTGAAAACATGATATAAGCAAGGCACCTGCTTAAGTCAGAAATAAAGATTTATAAGATATATGGTTTTGCCTTCAAAGAACTATTTGTCTAGTATGGAGGAATTTATACTGATGATGCATTATTCTTACATTTCATATAAAGAAATTAAGTCCCAAATTGGGTGGTAAGCATGTATGAAGTTTGCTATAAATTTTTATGAAGAGAGTTACTTTGTTTTCCTAGAAACAGCCTAAGATCAACGGTTAGCAATTAAAGATTAAAAGCAAATTTTATAGCCAACATAGAAATGCCCACTGCCAGCTTCAGGGACACGTGTTGCTGATGCTCCCAGGGGTTTTACAGAGAAGTTTTGCATTGGCATTGGTATTGAATTAGGTAATCTCTAAGAATCCTAGCAACTCTTAGGACTGTATGAATTAGGAATTAAACCAGATTATTTTCTAGTACTGATCAGCTTATATTTTATGTCATGTCTAGATTCAAAACTTAGTAATAATTTCTTTTATTTTTCCTGGCTAGTCTATCCCTCTGGGTCATTTAGAAAATGAGACCAGTGTCCTGTAAAGTCACTTCTTCAAGTTTTAGAATCCTAATTAATATGACTCTTAAGAGTTCTATCCTCCTCCTCCTCTATGGAATTTGTGCACTTTTTTTTCCACCTTTGGAGTTTTGTTTATTTTTATGAACACTAATAAGTAAGTCTTAAGATTAAGACTAGACAAAACTCAAATAGATGCAGACAGCTACTTTTGATCCTCTTGTGACTTCGTTGAAACACTTCATCTCATGTCTGCTGTTTGAAATGTCCTGAAAGAAACAGTAAAGTGGAAATCAACAGAGCAAGGACTGTAACAGGATCCTTAAATAATTGAAAACTGTCATCTTGACATAAAAGTGAATACTTGCCTTAAAATTCCTAGCAACTGCTCTTAATTGAATCAGAGGCTCCTCATTTTTTTTCCTGATTGGTGGTGGAAGCAAATAGTTGACCTGTGATCCGCTCCCCTCCCATTATTCTAAAGGCAGTAATTTGATGCTGAAGATTATGAATGCCAGTCTTCAGGATGTATCGAGTGGATCTCACACACAAAAGATTCAGTTTCAGGCTCAGTCCAAACTGCGCTGCTACTCAGGCTTGTACATGTGGCAGTGACGATTACTCTGGAGTCTCTGGCAACCCCAGTAGGTTACAGCACAGCCCCGGAAGGGCCTGGGGGGAGACGGGGGGGGGGGGGGGGGGGGGGGCACTGCTTTCTGCAACAGAACTACGCAGGCTCCTGGCATGCTACTGTGCCCTCCTAGAGACTGAGCACCTGATTATGGGACATTAAGGGACCAAGCAAACGGAGGTGTCTCCTCATGAGCTGGGCATGATCAGATCTACAGAGTCATAAATTCAGACAGGCACAGCAGTGATGTATTCTTATTGGAGTTGACATCTACTCAGGATATGGGTTTGCCTTTCCTGCTTGCAGTGTATCCCCCAATAATCATGCTACAGCATAGAGAATATCTGATCCATTGTCATGATATTTCACATAACATCACCCCAAGGACCACTTTTTTGCAAAGGCAGTGGGGCAATGGGCACTTGATCAACCACAGGGTCTGCTCACCTGAATATGCACCTCAACATCAGAAGCAGCCCACATAAGTAGAGCTAGTGGAGTGACTCAGCTAAGGCACCGGGCTGTAGACAGTACCTGCAGGGCTGAGGTGCTGTCCACGATTCAGTGTACATGCTGTAACAATGGCTGACATATATATATATATATATATATATATATATATATATATATACACACACACACACACACACACACATATATATATATATTTTTTTTTCCCTATTATTAAAATGCACAGGTCTGGGGACTGATGGGTAGAAGGAGGATTGACTTCTTGCAGCATCGCAATCAGTGACCCACTAGAATTTTTACTTTTCTTTCCTACAACCTAGGCTCAACTAGATTAGCGGTTTTGGTTCTTGAGGGCTGAGGAATGCTTTCACTAGGGAACCCAGTAAGGGTCCAGTGAGTTGGAATCTACGACTGCCACATGGTCACTTTGGGATCTCCATGCCAGTTGACAAGGAGGCAAAGAAAGGAGCTGTTATACTGGAGGAGATTATTGACCCCGATTATCATAAGGAGTTAAAGAGGAGTATGTCTGGAACCCAAGAGATTCACTGGAGTGTCACTTTATGGCCTCCTGGTAACAGCAAGCAGACAATTGTAGCAACCATGCTCTGACAAGGGCAACAAAAGGCTCAGATCCTTTGATAATAAAGGTCTGGGTCAACCTAGACATGCTGAAATGCTGGCCAAAGATGAGGGAAATTTAGAATGGGTAAGGGAGAGGGGTGAGTCCAGCCTCAGGACCAGCTGCAGTAATGACTGTCACTTAGTCGTTTTCAAAGTGTGGTCCCTGACTAGAAACAGCAGCATTAACCCAGAAACTCATTAGAACTGCAAATTCTTGAGCCCCACCCCAGATGTCCTGAATCAAAAACTCTGGGGGTGGGGCCTCACAGTTGGTTTTAACAAGCCTTCCAGGTGATTCTGATTCACTGGAACTTGAGGACCACTGCTGCAGTTTTTTCTACTAATCTTGCTGCATTAGGTCCCACCCCTTCGAAAAAGACGACTAATGGATTGGGCCTAACAGAGGGGGAATCTGAGTAGAAACACAGCAGTGGGGCTGTGTCGGTCGGACAGCCCCCGTGTACACTTTCAGCCACACTTCCTCCAGCCACCGATGCAGTGACCTTTCCCATGCACGGTCCTATATGACTGCATCTTGTCTCAGGTCAGTGGTGTGTATCTCTTACTTCCCACTCCAGAGCTTCTCTGACACTAAGGCATGGGAAGCAGAGGGAACGGAACCTATTGGGCACTCACACAGCATAATCTGGAGGTGCAGGGCAGGCAAACACTGTGGGACCACTCTTGACCAATGGTGAACAGGAGCTGATGGATAAATGTTTTCCCCTTTTGTATCTTGGGCAGATACCCGAGAGGTGTTTCATAAGGCTCCTCCAAGGATCCTGCAGGACTGAACACCAGTCACCTGTAGCATTCGCCAAGTTGTACTGGCTTTCTGTTTCTCTCCCCTACCCCTCCCTCCTGCTCTCTAGGATCACTTCCCAAATAAACTACTCTGCATGGAAGCCTTTGTCTTAGGCTCATTTGGGAAGAACCTCTGAAGCCCCTAGCAGCTTCCTGGAATGCTCTTTGTTTGCTTTTCAAGAGTCACTCCTGCTTCTCATTCAGATCTCAGATTGTCATCTATTCAAATTTGTCTTCCCCAGTGATCTAATTCAAAGTAGCAAGCCTCTACTATCAGATCACCCTATTTGAATTCTCTGCATAGCATTTATCACTACTATTTCTCTTTAAAATGTTCTTTTTGTTAGTGCCTTTGTCCAGCACTAGAATATCCCGCATAAGACAGGAAGAACCTGGCCTTTTTTTATTCTTTGCTGTTTCCCCTGCATCTTCAACAGTGCCTGGCACATAATAGGCACTGGGGAACTATTTCTTTTTTTTTTTTTTAAAGAAATGTTATTGGGCAACAGTGTGTTTTTCCAGGACCCATGAGCTCCAAGTCAAGTAGTTGTTTCAATCTAGTTGTGGAGGGCACAGCTCCGTGGCCCATGTGGGGATCAAACCGGCAACCTTGGTGTTATGAACACTGCGCTCTAACCACCTGAGCTTACCAGCCGCCCCTGAATAACCATTTATTGATTAAATGAATGAATGCTAGAGTTTGAGAACAAGAGAAGATCGCAAATCAAGTCAGAATCTGAGCTAATAGGCTTTTTGCGGGGTGAGGAGGGAAATTCATACTTTAAATTTAAATTTATTTAAAAATTACAAAAATGTCTCCACCAAGTTGTGTGTGAAAAATTTAAAAGCAGCAACAATGATCTTGGTTAATTACCAACAGTCTAGTGCAATTTATAAAATTGAACAAAATTTGGATGTGTGTCTTAAGCTTCTGTAGACACGGGACCCTTTCTTTAGGTCCCTTCCTTTGGGGTCTGGTAGTATCATTATCGGGATACTTTCCAAAGCCTTTCTCCTTTGGACTCGATGTAAAATGATTCGATAAACCCCAGTGATGGAGCTTCGGGCATCTCTCCCTTGGTTATTTCGAATATGCTCTTCCGTAATACCCAAATGTTCTAAAGTGCTTTTGACCTCATTTTCTTCTTCTTTGAGGGTGCTGGTTTCTGACAAATGTTTAGGATCCAGCTGGAAAGGTTCCAGAGGGGTGGGGTATGGCACCCCTTGCATCCATTCATTGTTCATGATGGAGTCGATCCCATACCTCTCGGTGGGTATGGGCTGAAGGACTCCCCGGATGAGTTGGAGGCAAGGCTCGGACACGTCCGGAGGCACATTGTATGTGCCCTCGAGGATGCTCTTCTTCAGTTTGGCCACGGTCTCTGCCCGAAATGGCATGGTGCCAGTCACCATGAAATACAGAAGCACCCCCAAGGCCCAGATATCCACATAAACGCCGACATAGTGCTCGTCTCGGAAAAGTTCGGGCGCAGCGTAGGGAGGAGACCCACAGAAGGTGTTCAGCATTTCACCCTTTTTACTTACTGTGCTGAATCCAAAATCACCCACCTTTACACATGTATTACTGGTATAGAATACATTTTCTGCTTTCAGGTCTCTATGAATAATTTGGTTTTCGTGCTGTGGAAGAAGACATGGGAAAATGATCATTTCCAAAGTAAAATACCAACATAAAAAAAATGCATCAGTTGCTCTGAAACAATACATGGCGTAATAACAGAAATTCAATGCAGATTAATCATGGCAGCAAGCCTCGAGAGCTGCCCTGTCATAACCTTTAGCCAAACACACACCTACATGCCCCGAAGAGATGAAAGTTCTATTCTTCTGTGGAGTGGTGGTTGGAGTCTGTCCCACACTCCTGAACTCAGGTAATTATGCCAGATCTTATGAATCTACGTGTTCTGAAACACAATGAAATAGTAACCCTTGATTTTTGAGGCCATAGATGGGTTTTCCTGGCTGAGCAATCTCTTGACTCGGGCCAACCCCAAGAAGGCTTGGAGCACCCCCCCACACACACTCGGCCCAGCCATGCTCCTTTTGGTGGGCTCCTTTGCAGAATTCTGTAGAAGGGAGGAAACTATGTTTGACAAGATTCTAGCAGCAGGTCCCACTGTGGGTTGTGAGCACATGCCCCATCCCCATCCTTGCATTCTGAATCCAGATAATCTTGAGGTCTCTTGACCTCCCAAGAGTCCCAAGGGCTCTTGGAAGATGGGTTGTTACTTTTCCCAATGGGCCTTCTGGGGTAAGAATCCAGGGTTTGGAGCCTGACAGCTTGGTTAACTCTAGGTCCAATGATACCAGCTGTAATGTGCGTGTCAGTTTTCTTCTTTGTAAAACGGGATACTGATAGACACCTCGTAAGGTTGTTGTGAGAACTGCATGTGACACTGTGTCTGCAGAGCTCAGCATGGTCCTGGCATATAGTAAACACACTCAATAAAATTTGGAGCTATATCTATGATTCACCCTCCCTCTTTTCAGAGACCAGAGAGCTGGGAGAAGTGTCAGGGCACACAGCTTCAGAGAACTCAGTCTGCTCCCTCTACTGCTGGACTCTCTTCTGCTCTCTCACCAGATTTCTTTTCCAGGTAGAATACGGAATATTCTTTCCCCAACTGTTCTATTGCATGATATGGGTCTGGCTTGTTCCCCGGCCCTGGGATGGTTCACCACAGTATAGGCCACTTACATGACAACTGATGATACCACAGGTCGGAAACACCCACCACCATTAGAGTCAGGTTCTCTCTTGCTCACTAGCTTTTTCTCCCCCTCTCACCCCAACTACTATCTTGGGTCTCCCAGGTCACTAATTCCCCTGCTAATAATTTGTCCAGGAGGTCACTGATCCCAGTCCTTGACCCACAACATCCAGGCAAAGGAAAGAACTAGAAACAGTCTCTCAACTAATATTGACCCCAGGCAAGTTCTCTTTTCTGCCAGTTAGACTGAGATCTGGGCAAAGAGTGTAGAGCAGCCAGTGTTTTGCACTAACAGAGTCATTAAGAGTGGTAGTCAGGTCTGCAAGTCAAGTTCCTCCTGTGTGCCCAGCAATAAGGCCAACAATATTAAGGGCACAGAAGAACCGGCTCTTAAAGGAACTAGGGAGTGTGCTTCAGGAATTCAGGTTTATCTAAAGAAATAATCACAGAACTGAAATCAGAATAACAACCAAGTGTTAATCTTCTGAGCACAGAGGCAGCAAGAGCTAAAGGAATTCACCAAAGTTAAGAAAGATCAGTGAGCACTGATGTGAGACTGAAGAAAGTTTCCGAGAGAGAACTGAGCTGGGTCATGAAGTGTGGATAGGATTCGGAATGTGAGATGTGTTAACAAGGGAGAGGAAATCTTTGACACGGTTAGGAAGGCAAGACCAAGAAGCAGCCAGGAGCCAGCTCTCTGGGTAGTGGAAGATGGGGTTGGAGGAATGGCTGTGGCCAGTGAATGGGTGGTGGTCATCCGGCTGCTCTGATCGACTCCTGCCACCGTGCTCCAAAGCTAAGAGGCTGCCCTGTAACTGGAGATCCCTGGGCGTTGCTTCAGAGGCAAGGAGCATGGTCCTAGTCAGGCTTCTGAGTTTCACAGAAAGGACTACTTTCTGCCCTTGTAGGACGAAAGCCCCCTGGGACACTTGGATGATGGAAACAAAAGCCCCATGCTCCCATTGTGGGGGGAATGGAAGCGAGACTCTCATTCCTTGCTCCGCTCACCATGTGCTTCACGGCAGACACAATCTGGGAGAAGATGAGCTTGCTGTCTGGTTCTGAGAGCTTCCCCTCGGTGCTAATCTTCCCAAAGAGCTCCCCACCCCCTGCATACTCCATCACCAGGTGGAGCTTGGAGAGGGTCTCCACAACTTCGTAAAGGCGGATGATGTTGGGGTGGTGCAGTTTTTCCATGCTGGAGATTTCGCGGGATAGTAGCCGTTGGGTTTTCTGGTCTAACTTGGTCTTGTCCAAGATCTTAATGGCCACCTTTTCTGGAGAAAAAAAAAAAAAAAGTAAAAGGATGTGCCAGTGTTCACAGGCTCATAGAAATTTAGAACTGGAAGAGACCTAAACAGACCCCTTTATTTTACTAGACACAAAGATTAAAAGACTGTGCCCAAGCTCACAGAGCTCATCAGCAGTGATGACAGAGAGCAAAATTCTTGAGTTCAACATCAGTGCTTATCCTCCCTGATCATCAGTGAGTCTTCCACACACAGGTTTTGATGCCAACTTTTGCCTCCCAACACAGGAGTTTGATGATCTTTATCCAGTTTCCTGGACAAAGTTAAAGCTCCCTTGCTCAGCCAATAAAGCCCCTTTTGATCAGACCCAACCCATCTCTTCCACCTCATCATCCATTACTCCTGTCCACCATCCTCACTTGCTCCTGCACAATTTCAGTCCAGCTACTATGGAAGTTTTTATTGTTCCCTGAAAAGGGACTGCACATTCATGCCTGGGACCTTTCCTCTACCTGGATCATTTCCTTTATCTGGTTCCTGCCCCTTCCCTTTCTTTTTCTTTTCTTTCTTCTCTTCCCTTCTCTTTCTTTCCTTTTCCTTCCTCCTTCCTTCCTTTCTTCCTTCTTCCTTCCTTTCTTCCTTCTTCCTTCCTTCCTTCTTCCTTCCTTCCTTCCTTCCTTCCTTCCTTCCTTCCTTCCTTCCTTCTTTCTTTCTTTTCTTTTTTTTTAGCTGAGCCACCCTGCTACCTGTTGGCAGCTCAGTGGCAGCTCAGCTGGGGCCGGGCATCGAACGGCTGTTGCTCAGAGCTCACACTCTTGAGCGAGCTCTTAACCAACTGAGCCACTTGTCCAGCCCCCTTTTCCAAATCTTTACTCAGTTAACTCCTGATGGTCCCTCAAGGCCAGCCTCAGAACCAACCTCTTCCAGGAAGCCTTCTATGACAGCTGTCCTACGTAGGTCATGAAGTCCAGATTTGGTGTATTCTCTGTACTATGAACTTGGCACGCTGGCCTGTAAATGTTGGTCTCCTCCTCCCAGCTCTGCCATTGTGTGGGCTGTTTTATCTGACTGGGTCAGTGCCTGGACGCACTGTACTTAGTGAGTGGCATGTTGGTGAGGGCATGAGGACACAGGCACTGCAATGTGCAGCCAGAGGGAGGATTCATCGGTATGTGGTTCTGGACTGTAGTTTGGTATTTATATATTGAGAGCCTTAAAAATGGTCGCACCCTTTGACCTAGCCGTTTCACTTTTGGCAATTAATCTTACAGAAATAATCTGACACATGTACAAGATTGCCTGGGTAAGATTTCTGTGATATTGGTTGGGAACAGCTTAAGTGTCCAGCAAAAGATGGTATGCCATGCAGCTATCAAAATAATGGTGTTGATCTTTCTTAATTGCCATGAAAAGATGTTCAATATGGAACAAGTGAGGAAAAAATACAAATACACACTTGCATAGAAAAATTCACCAAAATGTTTTGAACAATTATTTTATGAATGGGGGATCATGGGTGGTTTTCCTTTAAAATTGTCTTCCTTGTCTGTATTTTCTAATTTTCCTACAATTAATTATACAGTTAATATAGATTCATCATGTAATAAGAATGGTTAATGTTTGAAAAATGAATGAATCTCTACTCCAAAGTAAACCTTCATTTTTTTGGTTCAAAGTGGACCAGACTTTCTATTAGCTAAGAAGGATTTTCCAGGCAAGTAAATGGGGAGAACAAAATCTTGTTTGACCTACTTGCAAAACAACTTCTTTGAAGAACTTTGGCACAGTAGTTATCCCCATGAAAATAGACACTACTAGTTCAAAATAGGAGTGTTATCGGTATATTAAAGTAGGCCCAGTAGGGCTTCTAGAATGGAAAGAGGCAGGGTTCCTTGGGGTCTGATGTGGCCACGCTTGCTCTCGGGAGGCAATACTGGGGAAGGAGGAGGCAAGCCATAACCGAGCAGAATCCTGGGGGCTGTAATGTCTGCGGCAACAATGGACTTCACCATTGTGTTACCTAAAACAAACTCCTGGTCTTGCGTAACCTATTGGGTGAGCTGCTCTTTCAATGGCCAATGAATTCCACCCTTCAGTCTGGCAGATGGCCTGAAGAAGAGACCACTGCTCCTCCTTGGTCCTCCGCTAGCCTGGTCCCGGCTTCTAAGAAAGCGTGTGTCCCTGTACGCTGCCCCTCTCTGCCGCGCTGCAGCTGCACACCGTTCCCCACATTATGAGTGCTTGAGAATCAGGCCATGGTGCAGTTGAGGCTGCAGTTACAAACCTCCCTTTAGCACAATCCATTTTTATTTTACTTTTAAAAAGTTTATATTTGAGTGGTTCTTAGCAAAGGCTGTGCTCCCACAGTGGGACACCGGATGGCTTCACTCTAGTCTGGACCTGTATCCTCCACTGTGTGTTTAATCAGATTACAGCCATGCCTCACAACATACATGCATAATCATGTACAACATTTAAAAAGCCCTGGTATTCCAAATTGTCACTAAGTGGTAGAAACTGCTGTGCCATGAAGAACTCTCTAAATCTACTCTTCCAACAAATGTTCAGTTGAATACCTACTATGCATTAGGCAATGAAAAAAAACAGACACTCTTCCTACAGTCCAATGAGAAAGAAGCTTTGAAAAAGCCCTTAGTACAAGTGTGGCACATATTAGGAAGGGGTACAGAGAGGAGAACGGGAAGGTCTCCCCAAGAAAGGAAACAGTTGGAACCAGAAGGTGAGGGGGAAGCCCCAACACTTGGCTGTGGGAATGATGTGTGTGTTTGGGGACCCGAGAGGAACCCACTATGCTGGATACACAGAATAAGGGGGAGAGACCAAACCAGCCTGGTGCGGTAGGCAGGGATCAGATAATCCAGAGCCTGGGCCACTGTGTTACGAAACGTAGCCTTTATCTTTAGGGCAGTGGAAAGACATTACAATGTGTTAAGGGAGCGTGTCATAATCTGATTTCCATTTTGAAATGAGTGCTCTGGCTGCAGTGTGGGAAATGGATAGAAGAGGAGCAAGCCCTAGAGCAGGGCAGTGGTTTAGGAGGTGGTGATAGCAATCCCAGAGCGAGGATTTCTTGGTAGTAGCAGGGGAGAGAGAGAGAAGCACACAGATTTGAGAAGTAAACCTGTCTTTCTCCAAATCTGGTGAAGAATCTGATACAGGTCCCACCTAGTGGGCAACACAGTCCTGAAAGCAGGATTTACAAACTGAAATGTCTCTAGAGGCCAGGGCACTAACTGGGTGGCAAGCTTATGGTGATACAATAGGGAGTAGTGGAGGCTGTGAAGTCCTGATGAGTCCGTGCCCCATTGCAAAGGCACAGCTGCTGCTCAGCTCCAGACAATGGTTACTGTAGGAATGTAGGCTCAGTGTTGTCAAATCTGATCTTTTCAAGAGAATCCAGACATATGAATTTTATGCAAATATTCCAATTATTAAGTGTCAGGAACCATTGGGTTGTCAGAAAAGTCATGATGTATTTTTACAACGAAAAACAGAAAAAATATATCATGACTTTTCTGACAAACCAATAATTCAAATTTTTAGACCTAGAATGGACCATGCAAATAAGTCTGCCAGTAATTGGTTGTTGGCCGCTCATGGGGAGGAAGCAGATATTAGAATGAAGCAAAGGCTGCTCCGAGGGGAGCTGAGACCTTTCTTCTAGACACACGGCCAGGCTGAGTCAACCTTACAGTGAGGGGCTGGAGGGATAGATATCAGGCCCGCCCTCTCCTTCCTTTGATCCCCTGCAAGGGCTCCCTACAGACCAAAACCAACTGAAGCCCAGAGGACTAAGGAGCCTTGATGTGGTGTGGGACAGAAGAACACTGAATGAAGAACGGGTTTGGAGGGGCAGATGGAAGATATGTGGCACAGCAGACTTGGAGAGTAAGAGTGAGGGACGCAATGGGGGCATGAAACAAGGGGATGTACCCCTAGTCTGGGGGTCAGGGAAGATTGTTAACACTTTCCCAGGAGTCGGATTAAGTGCTACAGGAAAGCAGAAGGGTAGCAATAAGGAGAGGTTCTAATAGTCGGAACGTGTAGGAGAGAAGATGTTGAGGCCGGAAAGACCCTGGTACCGCAGGGTGATGGTCTATATACTCTTGGATTGGCTTCCTTTATCAATAAAACACTTTTGAGCACTACTCTAATATATGTATATTTATTTATAAATTATATGATTGTAATGCTAATATACATAATCATAGAAATTAAAAAGTTATAATTACAAATAAATATAAATGGAAATGCTAATATTTTCTGCCCGCATCCCAGTGAATTATCTTGGGCACTCCCTAGGATATGAACACCCTACTTTGGAGTCTACTCAGGGTCACCAACGACCTCCACGCTGCTAAAACCAATGGTCAGTTCTTAGGCTTCATCCTTCCTCCCGAAACACCTTTCCCACTTGGTTCCTGGGACAACACACACGTCTCATTTTTCTCCTACCTCTTGCCACTTCTTCTACAGCTCCTTTGCTGTGTCCTTTTCATCTCTGTAGCCTCTAAATGTTACCTGAAGGCTTAGTCCTTGGACCTCTTGTCTATCATCATTTCTTTAGTGACTCTAGATGCGTCAACACACCTGCCTATGTGACCTCTCTCTCCACTTGGTTGTCTTAGTTCGGGCTCTGCCAGAAACAGGTCCTAAGGCAGGGATTCAATTGCAAGTAGATTATAAAGGAGGTAACCCCAGGAAACACTGGTAGAAAAATGAGGAAATTAAATAGGAAAGGAAAGGCGGCCAATAAAGGGTGTGTTGCAAAGTAAGTTCCCAGTTAGTCCTACTAAGATTTATCATGTCCAAGTTTCATCATGGGAAGAACAAGAGAGCTGGGGGTACTTATATATACATCAACTACTGCCAGTAACTGGTTGTTGGCTGTGGGATGTTAATCCCCCTGTATTTATGACCTCCCATGCATACAGGAAGAGAAAGCCCAGAGGCAAAGAGAGGGAGAGACTGGCATTTTGAAGGTCAGGCCTGCAGGCAACTGAAATGGTAAGGCCCAAGGAGACTGGGAGAGGTACCAACAGCATCTGCCATGTATGTGTAATAGACATGTAATAGGCATGTCCAACATAACATGTTCAACACTGAGCACTTGATCTCCCCCCTCCCCAGACCTGTTCCTCCTACAGTCTTCCCAACTTCAGTAAATGGAAACTCTATCCTTGCCATTGTCCAGACAAAAAATTTGAGTATTTGACTCTTCTCCTTTACACTTCATTTTTCAATCTATTAACATATCCCATTATTTCTACCTTCTAAATATAGCCAGAGTCCAGCCATTTCTCAGCACTTCACTGCTGCGTTCCTGGTCCAAGCCACCATTATCTCTTGCCTGGATGATTGCAAGAGGTTCCTAATTGATCTCTCCTTTCTGCCTTTGACCCTTTGTAGTCTGTTTTCAACAAAGCAGCCAGGGTGATCGTGTTGAAGCATAAGCCAGATCATGTCACTTCTCTGCTCCCTCCATTTAGTGTGTATTTGACCATTCCTATATTGTTGGATTATATAAATTGTTCTGAATCCTTTGCATTACAAATAATGCCACAATGAACGTTTTTTTGGTTATCATATTTCTAATACTGGACTTATTTTTAGGATGGGTTCACAAAAGCCACTTACTATTTTTAAAATAAGGAAACACAATTTTTAATTGCTGGTTTGATGAATGTGTTCCAGAGGAGGGATCGTTTTTTTAAAATCAGTGGGCGTCTCTATTAAGCTTTATTAGAGACTGAGTTAACTCCCCAGTCCTATCTTCCTAGGAGATTATAGCATAGACAAACTACCAGACAGAGAGTACTGCCATGCATTGCTCCCTCGAATACCTCTTCCCCACCAATACTGGGTTTTCATGAGAAGTTAGTATACTAACTAATTCACCAAATATTTGTTGAATGTTCATTATTTATAATGCATGTGAGGAAACTCTAAGAATAAACATTATACAATGTCTAGCACCAAGGAGCTTATGACCAAGACAACTTCACCTTCCTCACTGAAATAAAATTATATTAATTGCTTGTATTAATTGCTTGCTTTAAGCACTTCAGTGGCTCCCCAATACCAAAATGACAATATCTAAATAGGTGAGAAGATTCTCCATGATCTAGTCCCTGCCCATATCACCCACTATATCTCCCACTCCTCTATGGGTACATCCCAGGCTCCAGCCTCACTGAATTACTTTTAAGTCTCCAAATACCCCCACACTGGTTCATACCTCCATGCACTTTACATCCTCTCTCTCTGCCTGGAATTCCCTTTCCCCTGTGTCCTGTGTAAAGTCTCCTCAAGCCTCAAGACCCAACACAAGCCTTTCCTGGTCAACTGACCCTTTCCTGAAGTCCTCGGGCACAGCTGAGCACACCCTTTTTTCCTTACTCAGAGAGGACAACACTTCACAATTGCTTCCTGTTTGTCTCCATTACATACTGCAAATTCCTGTCAGGCTAGAGCTGTATCTTATTCATCTCTGTAAGGCCCGGAGCAAAGAGTGGATACAGGAGAGTTTATTATATTTTTTAAAAGAGGAATAAATGAACTTATGAATAAATAAATAGAGAGAGGCGAAGGAAGGGTCCTGGAAACATGAGACTAGAGTAACAGAGAGGAAAACCAGGTCAGAAAGGGCAGCAACAGAGAAAGGGCCAGGCACCGCTGCCTCTGTTACTTTTGTTTGTGACAACAGATGGGACATAAAATATGCAGAAGCCTAGTGCATCATCTCTTTTGAGAAATTTCTAATCAGCCTTAAAGAGGACTCATTATGGTTTCAGCCTGCCCTATCAGCTTGCAAGGCTCAAGGGAATCTGAGCTGTTAGCTATAAAAATAAACTCTAGCCAGCAGGGACCTGTATTGGAGCCTTCTTTCTAGAGATCAGAGCAGCTGGCACCTTTCTAAAAACTACTGTCCCGGGAGTTGCCCCTGGCACTGAAACCCTCTGCTCTCCTGGGAATCACCTCCTTATCTTATCTTGACTGTTCATATTTCCTAGAAAACCTGGTGACAATTCTGGGCAAGTTGGCTTTGTATGTGTATGCAAATCGCTATCCATATTACTTAATCTGACATGGCCAGGCAATGGGACAGAGTATTTGAAATTCCCAGCAAAGCTTTCTAAACCACTCACTGATAAATCTCAGATTTTAAAGGAATATCCCTCCTTTCTTTCCATTCCAGCCAGCTTAGGGTAGCCAAATGTGCTGTCTCCTTTTACAAGCCACAGTTCTGGTCTTGGCTCTGTCATCCTCCCTCGAGGTTCTATTTCCCATTACGTGAACTGCCATCTCTTTCTTCACCTCCTCACATCATTCTGCATCTGGGTTTTCCTCTCCTGACACTTCTCAGTTCCTTTCATTCTTATTTTCCTATTTATTCCTTGACTAGGGGGCTCAATGAGGGGTAGAACCCCGGAAAAGAGATGAGGCCTGGTACTAGAATTAGGCCATTATGGAATGGGCCTACAAATCAGAAGGCGCTGTCCAGATTTGCTACATCAGTCTAATGTGTTCAGTTACCTGCCATTACGTTTTCTGGCTTCTTTCAACTTGCTTGTTGAACTGATTTTCCCACTGCCTATGCTTTTGGCCTTCTTCCCCTTGACAACACACTATCCCATAACCAGAGGGTGTCTTGTACCTTTGGCAACAGAGCTACTCTGTGGCAGGTTAGGAGTGAGGAGAGCATGTTCATGAGGTCACCGAAGTGCCCAAACTGCACAGCAGGAAAATGCTGTGTTCTCCAAAACTCAAGGGACTAGAATTAATTTCGTAATACAGCAGACAAGAAACCTGTGGAATTCAAGAAGAAAGTCACTATAAAAATACCAATTGTTGGGCTGGCCGAGTGGCGCGATGGTTAAGTACTGGCTTGGGACGCCAGAGGGCCCCAGTTCGGATCCCACATATGAGGGCCAGTGACACTGCCCTCCACAGCTAAGATGCTGAACAACAGCTCAACCTGGAGCTGGGCTGCCCTGAGTTGCCGGCGACGGCGTAGGCTGCAGCCCCTGCTGCAGTGGGTTGCCATGGGCTACCGTGTGTAGCCAGCAGCCAGCGTGAGCGGCCAGCAGCTGCCGTGAGCGGCCGTCCAGAAGCTGGCGACTGATCTGCCTCGCCCGGGAAGAGCGCAATGATGGTGCCAACTTGGGCCAGTGAAGTAACGTCCTCCACAACTAGACTGAAGAACAAAACGACAGCAACTTGTCTGTTCCCCTTCCCCCAATTCCCCAGCATTGTTCACATCCCCCCAATTCCCCAGTAAAAAATCTTTAAAAAACAAACAAACAATTGTTGGTGTTCTTCCTCTTTTTTTTGTCCACCCCACATGATAGCCTAGACTTCATTGAAAGCAGACTAACGTGGTACATATTCAATATATTACATTGAAAAATGTTGCTCCTCCCAGCAATCCTATGTAGCTGATATGTTTTCCTCATTTATACATGAGGAAATTGAGGCACAGAATGGTAAAATAACTTGTTCAGGTCACACAGCTAGAGAAAACAGAATTGGAATTCCACCCAGGTCTGGCTGACTCCAAAGCCAAGCTCTTTCCATAGTATTGCACTACGTTCTGCCACTAAAATGGCGGCAGATCTTAGACACTGTCTAACAGGGAGAGGGGCAGGCAGGAAGTAGATGCAAGAAGGGCTCTTCTCTGAATCTTGGGTATATACTCTTGCTCCCTAACTGTTTCCTGTTTCCTTGGCCCTTCTGCCGGCATTTAAGGGCAGGACCACTCCTTGTGGGTATTGTCACAGGGAAGAAGAATGGTCAGTGAGGGGGCCAGCGTATGGCCGGGGTCTGGTGTTGGAGAAAGCAGGGGTCCCCATGTGGCTAGCTGGTCCAGGGCAGGGTGTGAAAGAGTTGCCTCCTTCACACTGCACCAAAATCCGAGGTAGCTTGGTGGAGTGAAAAGAAAGCTCAGTTCTAGACCTGTTTTCCCTGTGACCTCGGGACAGTCACTTCTGGGCCTCCATTTCCTCATTTATAAAACACGGGAGGACTAGATGAGGTTAGTGCTTTCCAAAGTAAAACCTTTAACACTCATGGGGCACGAAATGATTTTAGTGCATGAAAACAGCCTTAAATAGCACTGATTCACAGCATAAAAACATTATTCCCGTGTTAGTTCTCTTTTAGTTCTCTTAATTAAGGCAAAGAGAAAGCTTCAGATTGGTTGTTGGCATGTTTTAAATTTCTTTCTATTACTTGGTAATTTTCCTTTAAAACTTTTTAAAAATTGCTAAGTGAGTAGATTTAAAAATTTCTCACCACACACACACAAAATTGTAACTGTATGAGGTGATGGGTGTGTTAAATAACCTTATTGTAATTATTTAACAATATATACACATATAAAAAACTACGTCATACACCTTATACTTACATAATGTTATATATAAATTATATCTCAGTAAAGCTAGGAAATAAATAAATGAGCAAACAAAACATTTTAATTTGTTTGCAAACAAAATGTTTTGTTTGCTTAGTGTTTATTTTTACCATTAACTCTATTCATAGTGCAAGTGAGGGCCGGCCGAGTGGCTCAGTTGGTTAAGAGCTCACTCAAGAGTGTGAGCTCTGAGCAACAGCGGTTCGATGCCCGGCCCGAGCTGAGCTGCCGCTGAGCTGCCAACAGGTGGCAGGATGGCTCAGCTAAAAAAAAAAAGCAAAAACGGGTGTCATAGTGCAAGTGATGTTGGTTTTTTGTTATTTTAATAATATTAAATTTCCTTTTAAAATACGTTTATTTAAATAAAAAATAGAGTTGTACCAATGATAGCTACCATTTACTGAGTGGCTACTACGTGCCATGTACTTCATATATGTTATTTCTAATGGTCCCAACAACTCCAAGATAAGAATCATTATCTCTAGTTTACAGCTGAGGTGACTGAGGACCAAAAACTTCCTCGTCATATGTACAAAAGTCAGATGCCTAGTAAGTGACTGAACGAGGATTTGAAACAAATTTATCTGATGCTGAAAGCCATGTTCTTCCCACTGTGCCACCCACTGTACTTCCTCTGCACTGGATTCTAACATCTGAACCCACACTCAGGAAACCTCTCCGCGTGGGCCACATCCAGCAGGCCTTGTGCAGACTTTGGCCTCTGTGACCTCTTTGCTGCACTGGACACTCTCTTCTCTCTGAATTCCTGTCCTGGTATGTCTATCCAACTTCTCCCCTCCCCTTCGTAACCATGTCTTCTGTCTCAATTTCTGGCCCCTCATCTCCCCATGTGTTTGATCTTTTCTCTTTCATTCTTGCTCTAACCATCGAAAAGTAACCTCTATCCCAATTAGATTTGAGTTACAGCACTAGGTCCACTCTTATGAGTAAAGTACGCACTGTTACCAACTGCATTTTATAAGTGAAGATCTGAGGCTCACAGGAGGACTGGAATGTGCCCAGTTAAGTAAGGTGAATAGCCGAAACGTGAAGATATGACCCCAGACACCCAGGCTCAGAGCAACATTTAAGGGGACTTGGAGCTCCAGTGACTTGGGAGCGTATGTGTGCGTGCATGTGTGTGTGTGTGGGGGGGGGCGGTTATGGTGCTTTTTCTATAAGGACCAAACATAAGGATGGGATGAACATGGGATCAGGGGTTGGAGAAGAAACAAAAACAAAAAACAGCTCCTATAGGAAAAGAGTGGCCTTGAAGACATGGTGCCAGGCTGGGTCCCAGGAGAGAAAATGTCCATATGTGACTCTCAGGGAGAGCGTAGGGCCCATGGGCATTAGGAAGTCAGTAAATTATACCAAGTTGCAAGCACTCCTTTTCTGTCTTGTAATTAACTCTCTTATGATAATGTCCAGGCTTCAGCTCAGTTAGAGGTAATTGGGAAGTGCCCACACTGGGCTGGGGCAGCAAGGGGCTGCTGGGCTCTGCATACTTCCACCCTGAGGCCAGAGTGGTGGGCACTGCTGGTCTAGAATCCAGAGTGACTGGTAGCCAAGCAAGCATTTGTCTTTGGTAGACAGCAAGGAACCAAGCAGCAGTGAGAACTGATACAGAGCAGACTGAAGCAGAAAAGGTCTGGAGATCAAATCCCTTTCTCCCAAATCTAACAGAAGTAGCAGCCTCGGGCAAGAAGGGGAGACTGGACCCTGACATCCACTGGCAGTGGCGATCCGGGAGGTCTCCTGGGCCATTCTGTGTCATTGGTATTGACACACAGATAAAAACAGAAGTTATACGAAGTACTTGGAATATGAGTTGCGTTGGGAACAAGACACATTCTACTTCATTTCTCCAAGTGGAGGAGGACAGAGTCCCCTCAGTGTTTGAGTGAGTTCATTCACATGGTGGAGTGGGAGAGTTTCTGAAGTCAGGATCATCTAAGATTAAACTGCAGAAGCCACAATAACGTCTTGGGATCTTAGTTTCCCTATCTGTAAAATGGGAAGAAAAGCATTGACCTCACACCAATACTGTGAAAATGAACTGAGATAACAAGGGGAAAGCGGCCGCACCAGGCTTGTGCCTAGCAGGGGCTCAGTGATACCACTTCACTTTGCTTCCTTGGCTCCAGACTCCTAACCTTCCCCAATCTAGGTCCTGAGACCACAGGGGATCATCCTGGGAGGTCAGGTCCTACCTTTGGTGAGGGAGTGAATCCCAAGCTTGACTTGGGAGAAGTTCCCACTTCCGATTTCCCCTCGGATTCGGTAGAAGCCGATCCGTTTCCCCAGCGTGATCTCTCTCACCACCTTCTCATCTTGGGACATGTCCTGTGTCAGCTTCTCAAAGGGTGTCAGCTGGCGAGCCTGTCCCTCTTCCTCCTCCTTGTTGGACTCCGTCTGACAGCCACTTTCCACGCTATCCCGGCGATCCCACCTGGCATAGTGGGGGCTCACCAGACCGCCTCCATTCACATACACTGCAGTCATCCTCACCGCAGGCTCACGTCTCCATTTCAGCAAGGAGGCACCAATCAAGGGCAGGCTGGTGAGGAGCGGACGAGGCCCAGTGGGTGGGTGACGGGAGGTAAGGACTGCCAGAGACCCGTGTCCATGAGAGCTGGCCTGCGGCCCTCAGAGAAGGGCTGAGGAAAATAGGCCAGCAGAGCCTACGCAGCCAAGCCCAAAGCTGCCGGCCTCACTCGAGACATTTCATACCTTCTTTCAGGTGGAACTTCCCAGCTCTAACTGTGCAATCAGGCACCTATCCAGTTACTATAGTCACTTCCCTCCTCCGGCTCCAGGAAATTTTTGGGCGGCTGTAGCGTCTGATGTCCTGTGGTAGGTGCCTGTCCCAGGACAAAAGCTCCAGCGTGCTATTTCCTTTGAAGGCCAGAGACTCTCTCACTCTGGTGTGTAAAAGCCCCGCCGAGGCCTGCAGGTCCCTGCTGCTGGCGCTTATCTCTGACCACCTTCATTTCACATTCTCTTGCTGGAGAGTCAGTCGCAGGGCTCTGGAGACCTAATAATCTAGATCTCAGGAAAGGAGAAACCTGCAAATCAGCCTTCTGGTCACACGGGCAGCCAGAGAAGGATTAAACCCCTGCAGTGTCACTTTAGCCAGCCTTTATTTAGATGAGCCTTCCTCTAAGCTGCGAGCTGAGCTGTCTCAAAAATTTGCCAGGTGCTGGTTCATCCTAAGAACAGAGAGTAAGAGAAGTTATTAGCTCGTGCTAATGCGCCATCCAAGTTTTATGATGGATGTGGAAATGCATTGTCAGCATTAATCTAAAAAATACTATTCAAATTTCAGTTATGACTCATACCAGTAGTAAAAGCTTGAGTATATATGATTCAGTAAGAAAAAAACGATCATTCACACACTCCTCAATCTACATTTTGGAAAAGCCCTCACAGCATGTAAATATTTCTAGCAAAACAATCTTTCTATTTCTTGACATTTAGGAAAATATGCATTAGGTTGTCTTGGGTTGCTTTAAAGCCAGTCTTTAAAAATTATGATAGTAATGATGATAAAGATCTTCTACTAATATCAGCTTCCAAAAGTTCTTACATCGATTCAAATAACAGTGTGTTATGTTTCCTTTATACGGTATGTTTTTCTACAGCTTTTCCTACACTGGTTGCTCCCACTATTTCTTTCTGTGTCATTCTATGACAAAGGCTAATTTTTCTCCTAGGATCATTTTCTGGGTGTTTCTGATCAGGTGTCAGCCTCTGGACCCAACAGCTCATTTTGAAGGTGCACAAAAGAGAGGGTAATGTTACCAAGGGTAGAAGTCTATGGCATCCTCAGTGATAAGAAATACTGCCGAGCTAGAATGTCTTCCTTCATGACCTTTTTTACTGTACCCCCTAGTAAGAAATAATCACTTCCTTTCTGAGTCTCCACAGCACTTGATGCATTCTCCAAAATGTCTCATCTCCAAAGGTGGGAACTGAGTTTAATTTATCTGTATGTCCTGCTCCCCTCCTGTCTCCCTCAGCATGGAGCACAATGTCCTACATAAAGAAAACAGTCACTAAATGTATTTTGAACTTGGTTTTTGGATTTGAGCATTCTGAACCAAAAACCTGAGTCAAAACATGAAAAATGTGAATTTCCAGTTCTGTTTGGTGATATCACATGATTACAGTTAAGTACAGGGCTCCTTATGTTGTTATTGTGATTAAGTAGGGGGTTGCCAAGTAAAGATAAATGACAGGAAAGAGGAGACTGCTCCCCAGCGCCATTCCTGTTTCTGCAGAGGGGGAGAGGAAGCTGGAAGAAGGATCAAGGATAGAGGTTTAAAGGGGCCAGATATTAGTAACCACACACATCTCCAGGTTACAGTCTGATTAGGATGTTTTAAAAGATGCTCTTAATAGCAAATATCCTTAATTAGTTTGAGGAAAATCTAAGCCTGGTTCTTAAGCTTTCTGGGGTCATGGACTCCTTTGAGAGTCTAAGGAAATCTCTGACCCTATCCCCAGGAAAAAAAGCACACATACATAACTTGTGTCCAATTTTAAGGGGTTCACAGACTCTCTGAAACCCATCCCTGAACCTCACATTAAGAATCTCTCTGGCACTAGATTTCCTCAGATCCCTGGCAGAAACAAAACACCAGGGGTTGCGTTCATTGTAATTCTGAAAGAAACTTTAGCCTAACCTATGCAAAGAGAGTAAGGACTTTAGACAGGATGCTGTGCTTGATCCCCTCATGTTCTAGCAGGCTCAGCTCTGTGTCCTTCCTGGCCTTTCATAGGACTCCAGGCACGCTTCTCTCAGAGCATCTCACCACTATGCTGTCTGTGTCACTGACCTCCTTGCACCCCAACTAGATAAGCCCCTGAAGGGCAGGAACCTGCACCTTCTTCCTCTGTCTCCCAGAAGTCAGCACAATATGTGGCACTCATTTGATAAATGTTTAATAAAGAAGGAATGAATTAACTTACCAATTTATTGATTGTTGCATTTAGTTACAATTTACAATAGTAGGGATAAATATATTTATAAACTACTAACACTGTCCTACTATTTACTTGAATGATTTCAGAAAGCTTATTTCAGTTCACCTTTTCCCAAGGCCTAGGCTACCTTCTAGTGGCTATCAGGATTCCTGGCCCACCCTCTTGTGCAGGTGAAACCTTAGCCAGAATCCCACCATCAGACTGAGAGTTGCTACAGGACTGCTTTCAAAGGATAGAAATGCAAAATTTCCCCCAACTTTGCCCTTTCCAAAAGATCAGCTGTCCCCAAGCACCCAGGTCTCACGTCTTCCGAAACCTGCTCTCTGACTCTCTGTGCAATGCTTGGCCAAGACTTTTTCCCTGATTTCTTGGTTCCCCGACTCTCCTGATTTGGGACCTGTATCTTGAATTCCATTCAGGCCTGCGATTTACAATTGGGTTTCACACTTGCTACCCTGATTAACTTCAGGTGCCCCAGGAATTCCTCCTCTCCCCCTCCCAATTCAACATACAGGGAGAGATCACTATAACAGCCAAGTGTGGTCAGGCACTATATTGGATTACATACCCTATACCCACAAATTAAATTTCTTGCACAATGGTTTTGAAACCAATTGTCTTGACTTAATGGCCAGGGAGACAGTTAATCTTTTGTTTAGATCAGATGAGGAAGTTTTTACAATTTTGATTTATAATTCACAATGTTGCTGTGAGTTTGTATTGAGAAAGAATTGCAACTTATTGGAAAAGCTAGCAAGCCAGCTGCGGAAAAAAAATTGAATACCTACCTCACACCTATTCCAAAATAAATTCCAAATAGATCACCTAAGTAAATGCAAAATAAATGAAACCATAAAATACTAGAAAAAAATCAGAAAATTTTTATGATCTCAAAGAAGGCTATGAAAGAAAACATTAACTATGACTACATAAAATTATAATTTTCTGTTTGCCAAAAGTATCATAAACAAAACAAATTTATTGACAAACTGATAGGGAAAGCGTTCCAATATATATGATAGATAAAAGGCTAATTTCCTAGATAAAGAATTTTCAGGGCCGGCCAAGTGGCATGTTGGTTAAGAACTGGCTTGAGATGCCAGAGGGCCCCGGTTCGGATCCCACATATGAGGGCCAGTGACACTGCCCTCTGCAGCTAACATGGTGAATGGCAGTTCACCTGGGGCTGGGCTGCCGTGGGTTGCCGGCAACGGCATAGACTGCAGCTCCGTGCTGCAGTGGGTTGCCATGGGCTACCCTGTGAAGCGGGCAGCCAGCAGCCGCCCGTGAGCGGCCGTCCAGAGGCCGGGGCTGATCTGCCTCGCCCGGGAAGAGCGCAATGATGGTGCCAACTTGGGCCAGTGAAGCAACGTCCTCCACAACTAGACTGAAGAACAAAANCGCCCGGGAAGAGCGCAATGATGGTGCCAACTTGGGCCAGTGAAGCAACGTCCTCCACAACTAGACTGAAGAACAAAAGGACAGCAACTTTTCTGTTCCCCTTCCCCCTATTCCCCAGCGCTGTTCCCTCCCCCAATAAAATCTTTTAAAAAAAAAAAAAAAGAAAGAATTTTCACAGGTTGGTAAGAAAAATACCAATATCCCAAAAGAAAAGTGATTTAAAAAAACATGACAGGCATATTACAAAAAATACAAATGGCTCTATACTATATAAAAAGATACTCAGTATCACAACCAAAAAATATATACATAAAAACTACACTAAAATTAGATTTTTTACAAATAAATTTGGAAACTACAAAAAATTGACAATGCACTGCTCATAGAGTGTTTGGGGAAACAGGAACTTTCATTCATTGTTACTGAGAGTATAAATTGATACAACTCCTTGGAGGGCCATTGGGCTGTCGCAGCTATTAAAGCACAGGTAGACATAGCCTTTGCCTCAACAATTTCACTTCTAGAATTTATTTTATGCACACATGCACAAAGATATACCTATTTATAATATAAATATGGATAGATATTCACTGCTGCCTTGTTTTGTAGTAAAAAACTAGAAATTGTTTAAATACCCATTAATACTACGTATTAATACAGTTAAAGTACTCTATATAGTGGATTACTATGCACTTGTAAAAAAGAACGAGTGACAATATCCAAGATATACTGTTAAGAGGTCGGGAGAGTGTACGTGTATATAATGTGACATCAGAAGCATTAAGAAAGAGGAGGGTATACCTGGCAATAGTTATTGTATCTGGGGAGAGGGGTAGACTTGTTGGACAAGGAATTGGAGTAAAAGGTGTACTTTTCACTATTTACTCTTTTACATGATTTACATTTTTCCTTATGTGCTCGTATTTACCTTAAAAGAGAAAATATAAACATGTAATATGTTGCCTCTTACATAATTGGTGTATACTGAGTTTGCTTTACTTTTCATTATACAGGGAAATGGCCACACCTGATTCTCTAACATCTAATGGATTGCTTTTAAAATCAAAAGATAATGAGGAACTCTGGTTAAATACAGAGAATTTTGCACTTTCATTTATCACTAGTTCCTCCCAAAAACCCACCATAGAAATAGGAGGGAAGAAGGTATAAATCCACAAGGACAAAGAGAGTAAGAGGGGAGACAGCAGCAGATGCAAGACATCAACACATTTTGGGGAAGATGGAAAGCAGATTGAGGAGTGGTGAGTGATTTGGCAGAGACAGCGAAGAAAACAACAACCTAATTCCTTCAAGGGTTTGCCGATGAGAGTCACCTTTCTGAATGCCCAAAAAACTTCAAACCATAAGAGACCAAGTACCTCAAAGTTTGGAGGAATGAAGTGGACCATAAACATGGAGATTTTTTAAGGTGGAGCAGAAAGACCTCCATACCTTTCCCTCCTTTAAGCCAGGCTGTTCCTCTTTCTGCCCGCTCCCAGTCCAGCTCAGGAACGCAAGGCAGAGGACAGGCAATTCGGTCAGACTCTGGGTTATGGGTCCCTCATCCCGTCTTTTCCCTGCAGCCCTGCACTCTGAGTTTCCAGGATGGAGAGAAACAAGCACACAATTTCCCAGGCAGGGGATTCCTCTTTTGGATAAACTAAATATCGAAAGAGAAAAGACCTCCTGAAACTGATATTTGGAAGTTCTTCACCACAAAAACTACCTGACCATCTACACTGTACAGTCTTCCAGATGTCAGGTTCACTCCCAAATAGGGAGCTTTCAATCAAATATTAGTGCCTTCCACCTAGAATGAATGTCCAGTCAAGAAGCACTAGATACCTGAGCAAAGGCTCCAAGCGCAAGAAAGAAACCATACCCAACCAAAACAATAACAAAAGGAACTTGAAGGAAACAGGCAAATGCAGGAAGCAGAAGACAAAGATAAGATCTGCATCCATAAAATCAGAACAAAATTTGAGACAGAGAGAGAGAGAGAGAGAGAGAGAGAGACAGAGAGAGAGAGAGAGACAGAGAGACAGAGAGAGAGAGAGAGAGAGAGAGAGAGACAGAGAGAGAGAGAGACAGAGACAGAGACAGAGAGACAGAGAGACACACAGAGAGAGAGAGAGAACACAAGAAGACGAGCAAGCACTAGAAAAAGCTTTCCTGGAGATTGAAATTAAAGAATTCAATTCAAGAGTTATAAAAAAAAAATCTAGAAGACATAAACAATAGAGGAAAAAAGACAAGAAAACCAGATAATCAATTCAGAAAGTGCAATATCTAATTATTAAAATTTCCGGAGTCATACTATTGCACTCTCAATAAGTAAGACATAAGTTTCTGTTGTATGTGAATTGCCAACAAATCTCAGAAATTTCAAAAACAGTAATGAATGAGGAAAACTCTGGGTTCTCACATATTGCAATAGAATAAAAAAGTAGATGAAACAAATCTTAACAGGAAAGAGAAATCCTGTTTGGTTACATCAGTACTCATTTTTATTTCACAGAGAGTTTTTTGGTTTTTTCCAAGACTTTTCTTGGATGTCTGGAAGAATTTCTGATTACAGATTGTGGGATTGCTATAAATAGTTTATACTTTGATTAGTTTCTAGCTATATCATGTTGAAAAATAAGCAAGTCATGGAAATTACGACATACCTAATTGCAGATGAAATCCCCCTTTCCTTAGATGCAAGTGGGGTTTGTTTTTATTTAACCTTTTGCCCTTTTGATTTTGACCAATGCTTACGGACATTAATGAAAGCTTAGGAACTCAACCAACCAAAACTATGGAGTCCCGTCACTGTAGATCAAAACCTCTGAAGGAGGCAGAATGGTCCTTAATTATTAGCTGTTGCTGCATAGCAATGCATTAAATAAGATTAAAGAAAACAGAGCTTGCTTGGTAATTTATTTTCTTCACTTACAACCCACTGTGAAAATAACATCAAAGAAAACCATCTCGCCTTTGTTCTCTTTGTCCAAGTTTAAATTACAAAACTTCTGGGCAAGGCTCTCAGGCAACTTCTTCCTTGGCTGGTAAGGCCAGGTACTGGTTTGCTTAGAGGAAAACCTGGGTTTTCTCTACGTGGCAGAAGAATACAGTGCCAGCCAAAGCCCATGTAATCATTCTCAGACTTGGTGCACCCTCAGGGAGAATTATTAGTAAACATACTTAATTTGAAAATCTATTTTTTGGGGGTTTTTTAAGGTTTTTTTTTAGCTGAGCCATCCTGCTACCTGTTGGCAGCTCAGCGGCTGCTCAGCTTGGGCTGGACTCGAACCGCTGTTGCTCAGAGCTCACACTCTTGAGCGAGCTCTTAACCAACTGAGCCACTTGGCTGGCCCTTGAAAATCTATTTTAACGTTTAAAATTTATTTGCATCATCTTAGCTTTTGGCCTTAGTTCTTTGTTTTTCAACACACATGTCAAGATCCCCATGGGAGGGGGCGTGGCAGCCAGGAAAATGGAAACAAATGGAAAAATCAGTGTGAACTGGTTGTGCCCTAGTGATGAACACAGTACTGCTCCTTGACAGTATCTCTCACCCCCCTTGACCTCACAGGCTACTTTCTTGGCCACTCTGCCCAGGTCTTCCTCATTCCATTTGCCATCCATGACCAGTCCACCCAGTCTGATGGGCTGGCATCAGTTCTTCCCACACGGAGTTCTACCACACTTGAGGTTCCCTTGGCCATCAAGGTCACAGGCTCAAACGCCTAGGAGGACCATGCAGGTGGTCCTTGGGGCTTAGTGCAGCAGTTGAAGCAGCTCATGCCAGCTTCAGCCAGGGTGGTCATGCTGGAATGCAGGCTTACTTTTGCCAGGCCTTTTAATTCTTTAAAAGCAACAGGAAATCAAGAAATTTATGATGAACTCTCCTAGCTTTTAAATGGTGGATTAAGTATTTTTAAAGCATTGTAGGGCCAAGTGAAACTGAACCATCAGGCCAGATTTGGCATTCAGGTTGCCAATTTGCAGACTTTGCTCCAGGCTTTATAGGAACATCATCAGAAAAAAAGGGGCGGGCAGTCCACAGGTCCATAGTCAAATATAATACATCTGGGAATGGTGCGTATCATACCACTCTTAGATATTTGCATTAGTACCTTACAGTCCTGTGGTGTTTAAAACATACACAAACAAACAAAATCTCTTTTTTGTTTGTTTGTTTTTGTTTGTTTCAGTGTTCTCTGAGTTTATTTAAACATCTAATTCATTCTCATGGAATACCTTTTTGTAACTGGCATTCTTCTTATGGCATTTTTCTCAACTCTGACTTCAGAGCTAGACAAAAGCTATAAAATACACAATTAACTGTCAATTAAATATCTGGAAGAATTTGGGTCCCAAGAGGAAGGTTATGAAAACAATTCAGGGTAGAATGAAGCAGAAAACAGATTGGTTGAGTTTAACGAACGAATGTAGCCAACTGGGTGGGAGCTGCATGACACAGTAGTCTAGCATGACACAGTAGTTTCTTAGTGATTAAATATCTTTTAACCTCAGGAAGATTTAGCATTAAAAGTAGAAATGTTTAAGAGACTCAAATCCCATAGTATTAATATTTTTGTTTCAATGAGCCTGTAGAAATTGGTATTTTCTGTATTTGTAATGTGAAGAAAATTTGGCATAATGAAATAACAAAATGGCTTTGTGATTCTAATTTAAAATGAAGAATTGTATAATTGATTTAGACTTGTGGTTTTAAGTTGAAGTTTTATTGTTTATAAATAGCATTAGAATATATTTTAGAGAACTTAAAGTTTACCCTGTTTATATGTTGAAACCATTATATTTATAAAAGTTACTAGTATTTTGGAAGTTTTTTTGTAAATCAAATAAAATACTTTAAAAAGAAACAAAATATAAATATAGTTTAAAATGCTTTAAAAGGCTTAATTGTTTTAAGTGGGATCAAATATTAATCTTTAAAAATGATTGGTAGATGAAAATAATATGTCCAGAATTTGCTTCAAAATAAACAGAAATGAAAGGGAATTTAAATGAAACAATGAATTGATAACTTTTGATGCTTGGTGATGAGCACATATGGAGGTTTATAGCATTCTCTGCACCACTTTTGTATCTATTTATAATTTTCTATAATACAATTAAAATGATTATTAAAATTTACTAGATAAAAATATATAATATTTGCAACTTTAAAATTCTACGTGTTTTACAACAGGCAACAGTGCCTGATGAATGGATGGATGAATGGATGAACAGCCTGCGAGGTGAAATGAGGTATTATCGTCCCTTTTCACAGATTAAAACAAAAAACAGAAACAAAATTAAGGCCGACTGAAGTTAAGAAAGTTGTCCTTGTTTTGTTTTATTTTATTTTTCCATTTGTTTTTGTTGTGTAGATTTGAGATATAAGTGAAATCAAATCAGAAACAGACTCATAGATACAGAGAGCAAACTGATGGTTGCCAGATGGGAGGGGGTGGGAGAATGGGTGAAAACGGTGAAGGGGAATAAGAGGTAAAAACTGCCAGTCACAGAAGCCACAGGGATGTAGTATAGCCTAGGGAATACTGTAGTAACTATGTATGGTGACAGATGATTGCTAGACTGATCATGTTGATCACTTTGTAAGGTAGTTAATGTCTAATCACTATGTTATATACCTGAAACTAATATATTGTATGTCAGCTATAATTAAAAAATAAAATTTATAAAAAAGAAAGTTGCCCTTGATGTCCTGACTATTAGCTCCATGAGGGTGGAGACTGTATTTAAGTCAACTTTACAACACATGAAACCAGGAATTTCAAACACATGAGGAAGAGAATGGAGTCATGTTCCAATAGAAACATGTTAGAAGCTCAGGCCCTTCCCCACAAAGATTTTAATCTCATTTATAATTCATTTTCAAAACACAAATCTTCCCAGTTTCTCTGAGGGAGTATGCCTGCCTCCAAACAAATAAGGAATGGCACTAAGATACAGAATGGAATCATGGATTAAATCACAAGCAGATGGCCCAAAGCAGAAAAACAATGTATTCTTCGTCCCCTCAGAAATAACTAATTTAGGAAACACAGCGCGGGACACTCCTGTGTATTTGCAGCTCATGGCTTATTTTTAGGAGATTAAAAATATTTGCAAGTCAGAGCAGAAACTGCTCTTCTGCTGCCTTGTAACTTTCTTCATCTGTAATGTAGTGTGTTCACTGAGAAGCAGAGAACATTTGCGTGATGGCCTTAGGGAGTGTTAGAAAAACATTCTTTTCTATTTGAGCAGAACTCAAGAAAGTCCATCATGGCAGGAGGCTGGAGGGCTAGCGCATGGAAGAGGGAAATAATGCTGCACAACAGACGTTTACTTTTACTTTCATAAGAAGTTCAAGTGGAACTTGAAACCTTTGTTAAGAGCCTCCCATACCTCATAAGTGATCCTTTCACACAGTATAAGCAACACATCTGACAATTCTTCAATATTTACCCAGCAATGGAGATAAGTGGGGGGTAGTGGTGGTAGGGGACAGGAGAGACGTTATTAAATATAAAAAAGTGACAAGTGTCAGTATGCAGTAGTAATCTAAACTAACAAAATAGAGATTTTTTTTTAAAGATCTTCATAGACATTTCATATGTGATAGAGATGGCATTTCAAATTACCGGGAAAAGATAAATGATTTAATACATGATGCTTGTAAGGCCTGGACCAAGAGGTGGCTTCGGAAGGCTTTAACTCTCCCACACCCTCAATTCTCCCTTAGATCTTCCCACTCTTTGATATAGGTAATTCACATTTTCTTAAACAATGTAAAGTGTCATGCAAACAAACATAGAGGCTCATGCTTTTCCAGTAATATTACCACCCCAAGACCCACCCACATAGAAATTCTGGAGTTACTATTGAGTGTTGGGACACATGCATCTGTATATACGTGTTTATTTGTATATTCATAGAAAAAGGTCTGGAAGAACGCAGATTGAACTAGTGCATGACAACTCGGCGGGGGCAGAGAGGGTAGTGGGCTAGTTCAGTTGGGAGCAGCGAAAGGGGGTACAGTAGAGGCTGTTAGTTACCACCCCACCACCCCACCCCTGCATCTGTTCTTTCCTGTATAGTAGTGGTTCTCAGCCTAGACCTGCATCAAAATCACTAGGGAGTTTCTAAAAAATGTGGAAGCCCATAGTTTTCAAGTAATACTGTTAATCTAAATTTCACTGGTTTAAAGTTTTGTTTGTATTTAACTTGGTAAAATTTGTTTTGCTTTATAGTTGTATAAAAGCTGTAAGGAAAAAGAATTTAAATGCAGTTTTATATTTGAACATTTTCCAGTGTCTTCTAATGTAGAATTATTATTTATATTTGTCTATAATAAAGTAATTTAAGTCCCATCCATCCAGAAAGTTGTGACAATTTTACTCCTTTAGAAGTTATAGGTACCTGACACAAGTGTGAGAAACTCTGCTTCTTAGGGAGATTGTCCCACAACAACCAAATAGGGGTGAGCAAGCACTGATTTAGGGTCAGAATGAGGTCAGGGTTTTGTCTTTCCCACCAAATGCCTATGTGACTTTAACTTAAACAAGTCCCTTCCCCTCTCTGGGCTTCAGTGTTTTTACTGGCAAGTGAGAATGTTGGACCCCCATGATGTTTAAAGATCTTTCCAGCTTTGACTTTCTCAGATTCTCTGTTTTAACAATAGAGGGTAGCTTCCAGAAGGTTTGTGGTTTGGGGGGAGGGAAACCCTCCTGAAGTTCAAGTGTCACATTGCCCCCTTCTGGACCTTTGTAGTGTTCACATGAATGAGATTATTAAAAACCCATAAGCCTACAATGGACAAGCTGAAATATTACAGCCCAGTTCCTTTTCCTCTTCACAAACAATTTAGAAAGCCAGAGTTTACGGTTTTCTAGTAGAAGTATTAGAAGACAACCCAGGAAAAGAGAAAGGGCAAAGGGCATTGTAGGTGTTGACATAGACAAGGGCACTGGACTCAGGACCTGAGTTTTACCTTCATTTAATTTCCCCAATGTAATAAGTACTATTAGCTGTTCTTTACCAAGTGCTTACTATGTACCAGGAACTAGTTGTTTTTTTTTTTTAATCTTTCCAACAACTTCCAGCCAGTCTAGAATATCTATGTCCTGAGTGACTCCTGCTTTTTCCCACAATTTTTCCCTTTTCTCTCTCAAAGTATTCCCCATTCTGTGAAGATGGCTCCTTTCCCATTTCCTTCTAGAAGCTTTTTTTTTACTACTACTGAGCACACTGTTACACCCGAGGCCTGTATCTCGTAATCTAGTCCTTGACTTCATATACTTTCTGTTTTATTTGTGTGAGTCAAGCCTCCTCATGAGCGCTCCCTGTGTACGTGTGTCTGTGTGCAGGGCATCAGGTCTGTTCTCCCACATTCCCCTTTCAACCAGGAACACTGCTGCTCACATTGGGCTTGACAACTCACAAGATGACTATTTTTACTCGCTTCCTTCACCTAGTTCCTCTGTAGGGGAAATTATGTGTACTTTTGGGTAGTAATCTCTTATATTTACTCTAAAGTAGGAAAACGAAGCTTCTGATTTTCTTCTCCAGACTCATTCCTCTCACATCTTGATAAATGGTAACACATTCTTCCAGATGATGCCAAAAAGCTTAGCTCCTCTTTTTATATCACATAGAGCTCAAATCCTATTGGCTCTACCTCCAAAATATATCCAGAACACAATTACTTCATCCCATTATTACCCAAATCACAATCTTCCCATTATTGCCATTGAATCCAAGTCACCATCAGGTTTTGATTAGATTATAGTTACAGTTTCTATAGCTGGTCTCAGAGCTTCTGTCATTACCTGCCCTCCGGCAGCCCCCCAACATGGTCTGTTTCAAACAGAGCACCCAGGGAGATCCTTCTAAAAGATGTCTTATCATGTCACTTCTCTGCTCAAAACCCTTTGATGGCTTCCAATATTACTCAGAGTGAAAGCCAAGACCTTTAAAATGGCCTTCAAGTTTCTTCCCAAAGTTGTCCCATTCCTCTTTGATGTCATCTCCTCCAAATCTCCCCCTTACTCACTCTACTGCAGACACACTGGTTCCTCACTCTTACGTGAGGGCCTAGGCCTGCTTCTGCCTTCTGCAGTCTCCTACTGATCCTTTAAGGATCATTTTAGGTGTTACCTCTTTTAGGAAGCTTCCCTACTCATCCACCCACCATAAACCAGGTGGAAGTTCTCTCTTTGGTACTTCCAACATCTATGGCTAGCACTATGATTTTCTCCACCTCTGTACAATTATGACTGCTACATCAAGCTTTCTCTCTCATCAGATTGTTAGCTTCTTAAAGGCAGTGATCACATTAGACTTATTTAGACTATATTCCTAAGAGCTACAGTAATCAAGACAGTGGGTAAGGATAGACCAATCAATTAATAGATCAAAATAGAGTCCAGAAGTGGACCCACACATATATGGTCAATTGTTTTTTTTTTTAAAGATTTTTATTTAAAAATATAGCTAACATACAATATTATATTAGTTTCAGGGGTACACCATAGTTCAACACCTAAAGACATGATCACCATAACTCCAGCAATCATCTGACACCATGCTATGCTATACAATATTATTGACTATATTCCCCATGCTGTATGTTATATCCCCATGACTTATTTGTTTTATACCTGGACATTTGAACCTTTTATTCCCCTTCATCTTTTTCCCCCATTTTAAATTTTTCAGTTATAGTTAACATTCAACTATTTTGTATTAACTTCAGGTGTACAGCATAGTGATTAGACATTGTATAATTTAAGAAGTGATCCCCCTGACTAGTCTAGTACTCACCTGGCACTATACATAGTTACTACCATATTATTGACTATAGTCTTTATGCTTTACTTTATATCCCCATGATTATTTTATAACTACCAATTTGTACTTCTTAATCCCTTCACCTTTTTCACCCTTCCATCTGTCACCCTGATAAATCTAGTACCCATCTGACACCATACATAATTATTACAATATTATTGACTTATTGCTTATGCTATACCCTACATCCCCATTACTACTTTGTAACAGCCAATTTGTACTTCTTAATCCCTTCCTATTTTTCACCCACCCCCTTAACCCCCCTCCCCTCTGGCAACCATCGAAATGTTTTCTGTATCTATGAGTTTGTTTCTGTTTTGTTTGTTTGTTTATTTTGTTTTTTAGATTCCACATATAAGTGAAATCACATTGCATCTGTCTTTCTCTGTCTGACATACTCCACTCAGCACAGTACCCTCCAGGTCCTTTCATGCTGCTGCAGATGGCAAAAAGCCACTCCTTTCCATGGCCAAGCAATATTTCACTGTATATATGTACCACCTCGTCTTTATCCACTCTTCCATTGACAGACAGACACCCAGGCTACCTCCACATCTTGGCCATTGTAAATAATGCTGCAATGAACATATGGATATACACAACCCCTTGAAGTAGCATTTTGGGTTTCTTCAGGTGAATACCCAGAAGTCAGATTACTGGGTCCTTCTTTGTCTCTTGTTATAGCCTTTGTTTTAAAGTTTATTTTTTCTGGTATAAGCATTGCTACCCCAGCTTTTGTTTGTTTGTTTCCATTTTCATTAAATATCTTTTTCCATCCTTGTACTTTTTGTCTGTATGTGCCTTTCAATCTGAAGTGATTCTCTTGTAGGCAGCATATGTAAGGGTTTTGTTTTCTCATCTATTCAGCTCTCCTGTTCTTTCATTTGGGACATATTTCTTTGTTTCCTCATTTTGACTGCCTCTCTGTTTGTTTCTATGTATTAGGTAGATCTGCTATGTCTCTTGTGGGTGGTCTTATGTAGTAGCTGCCCTGTGGGGCCCAGGCAGTCTCCTTGGTTACCTGCTCCGGGTGCTCCAGGAGTGTTCCTTGTGTGGGTTATGTGTACCCTCCTGTTATATTTCAGTCTTGATTGCTATTGGCATGTCAGTTGGTGAAACTGCCCTCAGGCTGACTGGCTGTGAGATTTGGCCATGTCCACAGCTTATGCTGTGCTGGGGAGCTTATGAGATGGAATTTGTCCCAGCAGGCTCTGGTGTCTGTTGATACCACCCTTTGGGTGTGCCACTTGTTGGGCTAATTGGGCAGCGTGGTGGTCTGAAGCCAACCTTCAAGTATATTGGTACTGGAGCCTCTTGGGGGGCTCTGGTGCAGGTCACCCACTGCCTGTGACTGGCTGGGGACTACCTGGTAGGAGCTACAAAGTGATCCATGGTTGGTCGCTGCCTGTATTGGAGATGGAGGTGTGTGAACGAGGTTACGTTGTGAACTGAGGACAGCTGCCACCAATACCAGGTCTGGGGTAGCTCTGCAAAAAGCCAGGACACATCGAGGTCTGCTGCCACCTGCTGCCATTGCTGACCCCAGTAAGATTCATCAACCTATAAAGCCTCCTGTGGAGTTGGGTGTGGCAGGATCTCAGCGAGTCAGCAGTGGGGAGATTCAGAGCTCATCAGGCCAATCAGATTCAGATTTGGCCATAAACGTAGTGGGCGGGCTCAACACAGAAGAGATGGTGCCTGCCTGCTGGCTGCATGGAAGAAGGACCCCACACAGGGAAAGTGCCGACTGTCTTCCAGGCCACTCCCTGAGGACACACACCTTAGTCTGCCCCCGTATGTCTCCAGTGCTTCCTGAGTCACTGTCCCATCACCGGAGCCCAGGGTGAGTACATGCAAGCGAGTGAATCTGTGCGTGGGCCCTTTAAGAAGACTGCTGGGTTTTTCTGCGGCCTTGGTCCCACCCAGATAGTCAGAATCCCCACTGTTTTTCACAGCCAGATGTTGCAGGGGCTCCTCTTCCTGGAACCAGTACTCCTGACTGGGAGCCTGGTGTGGGGCTGGGGTCCCTTGTTCCTCCATGGAGAACAACCATGGCTGAGATATCCCTCCCAATTTTCATCCAGCACAGGGATTTGGTGCCAGCTCGTTTTGCGTCTTCATGTGGCTTCTTATTTATATTTTTAGTTATAAAACTTCCGTTCAGCTAGACTTCAGATGGTTCTCCAGGTTGATTGTTCCATAAGTTAGTTGTAATTTTAATGTGTTCATAAAAGGATGCAGGCATAGTGTTTACTCCGTCATCTTGGATCATTCCTGGTCAATTGATTTTCCATCAAAGCACCAAGCCAATTCAATGAGGAAAGGGAAGTCTTTATTTTTTATCCCATTCTGTAAAAATTCTATTATAATATTCTTAAATCCAGTTCACATTGTTCCACTGAGTTAAATAAGATTTAAGCTCAAGAGGGGCTCAAAATTAGAAAAAGAATTTTGCCTTCTCTGAAGAGATGATCACAATTTCAATACAAGAGGAAAAAATAAGGTTAATAACCTCTTAGCAACTTGTGTACTTTGTTACCTTCAATAGAAAGTGCAAATATTTCCATCTTTTTAACTCCTGGAATATTATCCAAATATTTAAAATGCTGATGTTTAAGCTTTACATTAAAGGACATCATACTCTGAAAACAGGCCTGCTTTAAGTATAGTTTGATAATCCCGGAGGTACTTACTGAAAGAAGCTTTCTTCAGCAAAACACTGGTTTCTTGTATTTAGAAAATCAGCAACACAGAATTTTAAAAATCTTAATTTACAATACATTGTAAACTGCAGATAACAAATGCCACATGTATCACAACCAGCACAGGTAAAAAGTTTTTCCAGGTGTTTTATAAGACTTTGTATCTTCCTTTATTTGTTGGTTGGTATGAATTTTGCAGCCAGATCAGTTCTTCTTTTATGAGCCTGGTGATGTCTGCCTTTGCTTTCTGTATGGTCAGTTCATTGGCACTTTGAATTGCCAAGTAATTTTCCACTCCCCTTCCTTGGGTTCTTTGCCAGGTGTGAAGTATGTTCCTATGATTGTAATTGCGGCTTCAGAGTATTCACTGATTCTCTGCAGAGCTTCCTTAGAGGTAACTTAAGGGAAGTCTTTTTTTAACAAATGGTGCCAGATCAACTGGATATGTGTGTGAATAAAAGCTTAACTTCTGCCTTTATCTCACACCATACACAAGGTTAATTTGAGATGGATCACTGACTTAAATATAAAACCTAGAACCAAAATGTTTCTAGAAATATATGTAGGAGAATATCTCCAGGACCTTGAAGTAGATCAAGTTTTTTGGATTGGATACAAAAAGCACAAACCATAAAAGGGGGGAAAGAAGTTGACATTTGACTTACTCAGAATTAAAAATTTCTGAATATCAAAAGATACCATTAAAAAAAACCCAACAGAGCCGGCAGAGTGGCACGTTGGTCAAGAGCTGGCTTGGGATGCCAGAGGGCCCCGGTTCAGATCCCACGTATGAGGGCCAGTGACACTGCCCTCTACAGCTAAGATGCTGAACAACAGCTCAACCTGGAGCTGGGCAGCCATGAGTCGCCGGCGATGGCATAGGCTG
>NW_017731701.1:1793521-1799190 GCF_001890085.2 Hipposideros armiger
TACGTACATGTGGCTCTGAAGTAAAATTGAAAATGAAAATAAAACTATCATAGTTTCATTTATAAAAATTTTAAAGGATATTATTCATATAATGGTGATTTCATTTGTTTTATGGCTCTCGAATAATTTTTAAATTGTTGTGAGGGACAGGATTGGCTCTTCCGTCTCAAAAGTTTGTCAACCCCTGTTCTAGACTTTACATGAAAATACGTCAAAACCAAACTGGCCTTCTATCTGATGGGAGGCTAGTAAATAATGATGTAAATCCATTCAAGAACGTGAGTCATGAGGTCCAAGATCACACAGGCCTACCTGGTCTGGAAAAGCAAAATAAACTGCTCTCTAAATAAGAGGAAAGGCCTTCCCGTGTTTGACTGCGGCCTTTACTGCTCCAAGAACTGCTGGGCACTGGCGTCTATTTGGAGGACTTTGTGACTGACAAGAGAAAGGCAAATGTAATTAGAGTTGCTTTCTTCCCCAGAGCGGAACAGATCTGGGGCTGATTGAAGAAGAAGTGATTACACAATATTGGAGAGGCAGTTTAAGGGTTGCCCGCCAGGGAGCCAGGAGGCTTTCGGAGCCATTTCTGAGAATTATGCACTGTTCCATGGTGCTTGCTAATTGACCTGCTACTTCTGGCTGGGAAAAATTTCCCCAAGGAGGCAAGTGAAAGTAGATAATGAGGATCTCTCATCTCACAGGGCAGTTGACAAGCAAAGCTTGAGCTCTGGAGACTAGAAATGATTTAAATGCATAAAACTGCAAAAAGATCACAGACTAAACATGCAAAGATTCCGAAGTATGCATCGAGAAGATTCCTGCTGTGTTTCTCAGCCCACAGCTCCCCCCCCCACCCCGTACTGCTTTAGTTTGAATTTATAAATTACTTGTAATTATAAAGAGAAGGGGTGGGGGAACAACCATGAGGTCTACGAAATAGGCACATTTCATAATAATAATCACTATTTAAGTGGAGACCTATGCATATATAAGGAAAGATATCTGCAAGGTGCGGGAAAGGGTCTGGATGCATGAGTATCCAACTATTAACAGGGAGGAGGGACATGAAACTGGGGTGGAGACGGAGAATTCAAGGAGCTCTATCACATGTTAGCCAGTATCCTTCTGTGTGTGCTTTTGTTATGCCTATTTTGACTATTTGTAATTACAACAGAAATCTTCTTGGCTTAAGGGCTAAAAATATGCATTTTATCTCCACCAATATCTGGGGGATGCGGCCTATCTCTGATGACTATGTATGTATGTAAAAGTGACTCATCTCTGATACAATAAACTGACCCACCTGCCTGATAGTCCAGCCTTCCAAAGGTGAGATTTTCCAAAGCTTTGAATTCAGAGAGAGGATGACTTAGAAAGAAATAAAATCTGGCACCATGCAAGTCAAGTGGCTGACATGGTGACACAGTCACCAACTGACTATAGAATACACTCCCAAGCAGAAATGGACGCTCAGGTATTGCTGATGAAAATAAATGGCACTTATGGGCGCCCGTATCCTACACTTGACCTGGAAGAACATGAAGAGTGAGCTAAAGCTCTATTTGACAACATTTCTTATATGCATCTTAAATTTGTTTTCGTTGGTTTCTCTTGAAGTTAGGGCTTTGGGAATCCCGAAGAAAACTGTAATAAACACTAGGCCCAGGATCATGAGGAAAATTCTCTTCCCAACTGTGCCCTTCCTTCCTTCCTTCCTTCCTTCCTTCCTTCCTTCCTTCCTTCCTTCCTTCCTTCCTTCCTTCCTTCATTTATTTATTTTTATTTCTTTTAGCTGAGCCATCCTGCCACCTGTTGGCAGCTCAGCGGCAGCTCAGCTCTGTCAGGGAATTGAACCAGCAACCCTGTTGCTCAGAACTCGCACTCTTGAGTGAGCTCTTAACCAACTGAGCTACTTGGCCGGCCCTCCAACTGTGTCCTTGATGCTTTAGAATATTCAGGAACAATCCCAGGAATATATTTGCTGCTACCTGGAGCCTTGTTCCCAGACAGATTTGGGGGCTGGCAGTGGGTTAATTACACAAGACTTTGGGATAAAGCAATGTTTCTGTCAGGCTGCATCTTCTCCTTTTGTCACTGAGCCATAGTCCCAGACTAAGTGAAAGGACTAGGTTACCTTTGCACGGAGGAGCCATTCACCAGGGGAGGACAAAGGATGGGAGAAAGGAATGGGGGCCCATGTTGAGCCCTCCTACCCTGAGCCAAGGTGTGTCAGGAACCTCCTGACAGAGCTGTGCTGACAGTGGTTATGTCAGAGGCTGAATCTGGCTGTGAGGATTTTAAAGTCTGTGAGGGATTTATTTGGGGCCCTCACATGAGGGCATTTTAAAATACCCGCTGGAACCCAGACTAAGTGCAAAGGATGCAGGACTTTGCAGGAGAAACAGAGGCATGCCTGCCTGGGAGGGACCTCTAACCAAATGTCAGGAACAATGAGTAGTAATATCTAAAGACGGTGCACAACCACCACCCTGTCAGCCAAGTCAGAAATCCAGGCGCCATCCTGAGCGTCTCTCTTCCCCTCACCCAGTCCTGTTGGTTCTCCCACTTCAGTACCACCCCAGTCCTTTTCCCATCATCCCGACCAGGTTGGATACTACAATAAGTAGAAAGCACATGCTTTAGGGCAGCGGTTCTCAACCTTCCTAATGCCGCAACCCCTTAATACAGNGCCAGTGAAGCAACGTCCTCCACAACTAGACTGAAGAACAAAAGGACAGCAACTTGTCTGTTCCCCTTCCCCCAATTCCCCAATAAAAATCTTAAAAACAAAAAAGAAAACCAACAGACAAATTACAGACTAGACTAAATACCCATAGTTCTAAACAGTATCTGGCACACAATAACTGCTCAATTAAATATTTGTTGAACGAATATATGAAAGACCTGGCTCTTTTCCTCCACAACACACAGCTATTCTAATGGGTACCACCAGCTGAGATATCAACACCCTGTGACTGTTGAGTGGCCAGTGCTAGAGGGAATATCTATTTTTTTGGAGGAAGGAAAGATATAAAGTTTCCTTAATAGAAATAAAATGTGTTATGCCAGCAAATTCAGGAGAATGTGGACAGGTCACTAGGACCTGTAGAGAATGAGAGAATAAGAAATGAGTAACTGTAGAACATTCACATAAGTAAATTAGCTAAAAGCACAGGTGGAATTTTGTGTGATGGCACAGAAAGGGTATGCCTCATATTTTCTCAGTAATGCTAATGATTTTATAATGAGAAAAATATACATTAGATATTTTGTAGATGATGTAACTAGAAAATGAAAGTAAAGCTTCAAGTGGTCTACCTAGATCTTAAGAGGAGTTGGAGGGAGTTTTATTAGAAAGGATGAGGCTAGGAAGGGAAAAAATTTAGGCAAAAAGGGTTAAACTTAAATTGGCACTTGAGACTACTTCTGGGCATGGCATAGACCCAAGCTGACTGTAATTTTAGTTTGTCTAAGACTCTCCAAGCATTTTGCAATGTAATTAATATTTTAGCTCCTTTTTTACTCTCAAAAGTATCCTTATTTGGATGATATGTAATGTGATCATCCTACTTATGTGTGTTATTTATTCCTCTCACTTTGGATAGTCAGTGAGGATAAATAATTGTGTATTATCTGTATTGAGATCAATATTCATTTATTTATATATTAACTAAGCACCTACTATGTGACACACACTGTTCTAGGTGCAGAGGCTATGATGATGAACAAAGCAGAGAGCATTTTGCATTCACAGGCCTTATAATAACTAAAGTCTATCTATACTTGCTATCCTTCCTTCTCTCAGCTTCTTTATAAGACATAAAATTATATAAATTAGTAATTATCACAATGTGTTTTTTAACATATAGAGATGTAATAATTATAATAATAATAGTGCAACAAAGGGGAGGAACAAATGGAGTTTGTTGGAGTAAAGTTTCTAGACCTCACTGGAATTAAGTTAGTATAACTCTAAACTAGGTTCTGCTAAGTTGAAATGTATATTTTAAGTCCTAGAGCAATCACTCAGAAAATAAGTAAAAAATATATAGTTAAAAAATAATTAAAGGGCTAATCACATGCAGAAGAATGAAGTCAGACCCCTACCTCACACCATAAACAAAAGTTAACTCAAAATGAGTGATAGACCCAAATGTAAGAGCTAAAACTATAAAGCTCTTAGAAGAAAACATAGGCCTACCTCTTTGCAACTTAGGGTTAAGCAATGATTTCTTAGATGTGACACCCAAAGTACAAGCAACTGAACAACAATAAACTAGATATCATCAATTGAAAATGTTTATGCTTCAAAAGACACCATCAAGAAAGTGAAAAGACAACCTACAGAATGGGAAAACGTTTTTGCAAATCATGTATCTGATAAGTGACTTGTATCTAGAATATACATTTAACTCATAATAAAAAGATAAAGAACTCAATTTAAAAATGGGCAAAGGATCTGAATAGACATTTCTCCAAAGAAGAAATACGAATGGTCAATAAGCATGCAAAAATGCTCAACATCATTAGCCATCAAGAATGCAAAACCACAATGAAATACCATTTCACACCTACTAGACTGGCTAGAGTAAAAAAGACAGATAATAACAAGTGTTAGCCAGGATGTGGAGAAACTGAATTCTTTATACACTGCTGGTAGGAATGTAAAATGGTGTGGAAAATAGAATCTGTCAGTTTTTAAAATAGTTGAATATAGTTAACACATAACCCTGCAATTCCACTCCTACGTATATACATAAGAGAAATGAAAATACATGTCCACACAACTTATATACAAATGTTCATAGCAGCATAATTCATAATAGCTAAAAAGCAGAAACAACTCAAATATCCACCAACTGATGAATGATAAATAAAATGTGGTATATCCATACAATAGACTATTCATCAATAAAAAGAAATGAAGTGCTGATATACCCCACAACATGGACAAACCTTGACAATATTATGCTAAGTGAATGAAACTATGAATAGAAAACACTTCAGCTCACCTCTCCTCCCACCTGCTCAGAGAGCTTGCACGACTCTTCCATGGTTCTCAAATTACTTTGCTCACTTCCTCCAAAAAGCCCTCTTTCATTAAATGCCAAGACTTCCTATCTTTCTACCCAATCTCTGATATCTTTATTGCACTATTGAAAGGTATCAAATGCATCCATCTCAAGACGCCATTCACATTTAAACTCAAATCTCACATCCCAGAGGGAAAAACACAGCCCCTTTATTTCCACAGCCTCCATATCCAGTGTCTCAGCTGCTGCAGTTTTTCCTTCTTTTGTTGTCACGAACAAATCAAAATTCATAGGAGGCTGGCTTAGCACCAGCTAAGACAAACTCCCTGATTTCCATAAAGGACATGCCCTCAACTCATCTCACAGGAAATCATTCCTAAGGTCTTCAGAAAAGAACAACTTAGTTCATGTGAAAAAAAAAAAGCATCTCTATAATTTTAAATGCTCTTAGAAAAGAAAATGGTAACAAAGGGTATTGACATTTCTTTATAGGTTTATACCTATAGGATCAAAGAACAAGTTGCTTTTTTTTTTTTTTTTAAGATTTTTATTGGTGAATTGGGGGGATGGGAACAGTGCTGGGGAATTGGGGGAAGGGGGACAGACAAGTTGCTGTCGTTTTGTTCTTCAGTCTAG
>NW_017731701.1:1802270-1889599 GCF_001890085.2 Hipposideros armiger
AGTTCCTCATGTTGTGGTGACCCCCAACCATAAAATTATTTTTGTTGCTACTCTATAACTGTAATTTTGCTACTGTTATGAATCGTAATGTAAATATTTTTTTGTTTTCCGATGGCCTTTGGCGACCCCTGTGAAAGGGTCGTTTGACCCCCAAAGGGGTCACCACCCACAGGTTGAGAACTGCTGCTTTAGGGCATGAGCAGACTGAGGGAATCAAAGAGAGGAGGCAATATAAGTCTTAAATATTTTGGTATTTGATTTTTTTAAAATGCATTTAAACAATCATAAGAAAAGGCAGAACTTGGGTTTGACTGGACTTATTTTATGATGAACTTTGCCTAAATTATGAATTGCCTGTGGGGACTGATGAGGAGAGATGGCTTCTAAAGGTCTTAATCCCACCCTGCACCTAGTTGGCTGAAACAGCCTTCCAACAGGTTTCCTACTTCCTGTCTTGCCCAGCTCAGCTTTATTCTCCAGAAAAACACCTGCAGGATCTTTCTAAAATGTAGATATTACTGCCCTGCTTAAAATCCTTCATTAAAATGACTATAGGATAAAATTTAATCCCCATTGCAGGGTCTAGAACGCTTTTCAAGATCTGGGTGTTGATTATATTTCTAGCCTCATTTCTCATCTGCCCCTGCTTTCACTTGCTCCCCTCCATATACCCTAATGGGGTTCAAGACTTGCTACCCCAAACTATAGCACGTTAGTATATTGAATATTTTAAGCAGGATGATAACTCTGACTTTCTTCTTCCCTGAATCATGTTATAAAACCCTCAGGTGAGAAGTGCGTCCCTACACTTGGAGGAAAGAAGCGTCCTTATCTCCAAAGACAAAGAGACACAGAGAAGAATCCTAACAAGCAGGCCTTGCTAAGTTTCCTCTAGTTTATTACACTAATCTTGTACTCTCTGACCTATCATATTCCTCTGCACCTGTCCACCCTTCATCAAACCTACCATAAAATACTCTGTTGCTTTGGGTCTTCATTTCCTTAGGAAGGCTCCCCTGTCCCATAAAACTTATATTAAATAAATTTCTATGCTTTTCTCCTATTAATCTGTCTTTGTCAGTTTAATTTTCAGACCCAGCCAGCGACTCTAAGAGGTGAAGGAAAACTTTTCCTTTCCGACAACTCTATATTTGAGATATAGCAAAACAAATACTTGAGGTCCCATAAACATCCCATGCTACTTCGTGCTTCTGTGTCTTTGTACCTGACATTCCCTCTACATGGACTATGGACTGTTTTCCTCAACCCAGACCCCAGTGAATCTTCAAAACCCTAGACCTCTGCGAAGCCTTCCTTGACTGCCTTAAGTCTGTGGCACTCTCAGAGTATTTGGTGCACCCCTCTGTTGATGTCTGTCTCTGTGGTATCGTGCTGTGTATGCACATCTCTGACGACCTGTCTGGACAACGAGGGTAATGAGGGCAGGAAGGATGTTCTATTCATCTCTATCTCTAAACAGTGCCTGGCACCTCACAGGTACTCAATACATGCTCATGGAATAGATGAATGATTAAATGAATTAAAACAGGTTTATTTTGTTGGTGAGCACAAAAACCATTTTAATTTCTTGTTTTACAAGAGATTAAGTCCATTATTTTTCTTATTTCAATCATTGAATGGTTGAAATTCTACCTGTTATTCAAATTTAACTTAAATTCCCTTCCCTTCCCTCCCCTGCCCTACCCCATCCCCACTCTTTTCTTCTCTTCCTTATACTCCAACCAGAATTCAGCTCTTCCTCTGGTATTCCCCCATGAACTTCGTGTTTTCTTTTAACATCTTCAAATCCTGTCTGGTGTTTGGTTTACTTGTGTACATATTTGTCCTCCCTACTGGAATGTGGGTTTCTATGGGAGCAGGTCCTCAATTTTATTAATTTCAGGATTCTGAGCATGCAGTACCCAGGAGGGGGTCCATAAATGCTGAATAAATTGACTTGAATTGTACAGATATTTTAAGGTAGTATGGATCCTAGAAGATACGGAAATAGATATTTCTGTCATAAACATCCATCTCTGGGTGAAAAAAAACAACAACCCACTGCAAACATCTATTCCATGATGATGAATTAGAAAAAAGCAAAAATTGAACAACACAAAACAACAACAACAAAAAACTCTTGCAAATGTTTTATCCTGAAACAAGGGCAGGTTTATTCCAAGTGCCCCTAACCAGGGCACCTCTGGCTGGAAATTTTCTGAAACTTCGTGGGTTTGATGAGATGTTCCATTGCTTTTGTACAACATTCTAAGGTTTCCAGTGAAACACACCTCAAATGTGGCTAGACATTCCTAAGAAGGCTGCTTGAATTGTAAGCATCAGAATGTTTATAGACCAGCATTTGCTCCAACCCACAGACAATAAAACAATCCAATTATGGCTTCCCTTTGGAAGGCTCCCAAAGTTAAAATGATCACATTTAAAGAGTCAAAAGACTCTATTTCTCTCTGATTTTATTTTTAGGGTGTGATATGTTAGTAGCCTCCAGCAGAATTTGCTTTATTTTAAAGCATGAGAAATAATCTCTGCTCTATTTTCAAGACTTTCTTTGAACTTTTCAATTCCCCCAAAACAGTTCTGCAAATATACACACCCATACACTTGCCTTTGCCCTTCTCCTTGCCTTCTTTATGTTTACACATCCCTCAGGGAGCCAAAACCAACACTAATTAGCAGTGAATTAAATCCCACCTCTAGGACACTAGAGAGTTAGTGTTTACCTAGGATTCCAAGGCATCCCTAGACCCATTCACCTCAAAGACTCACAGTTAAATATCTAGCTCTGAAGGAAAGTTCTAAGATTTGAATCATTATGCAATTTATTCCTAAAGTTTACCACCCTTATCATAAAATATCCTTTCATGTCTGGGTCGCTTTACATACCCACCTGGCCCCAACTGGAACACACTTGCTCCTTGTCTTATTCAGCCTTCAAGACTACTGAAATATCACCTTCTTAATGTTGTCTTCTCTCTGTTCGCCCAGAGAAGGCTGAGACTCAGAAGGGTAGCAATGAAAGAATTAGAAAAGATCACCAAGAGTAAAGATGTGTCATTAGAGACCAAGGCTAAGATCATCCACACCCTCGTATTCCCAATTACTATGTACAGATGTGAAAACTGGACAGTGAAGAAGGCTTTATAGGAAAAAAAAGGATTCGCTCGAACTATGTTGTTGGAAGACAGCTCGACAGATACCCTGGACCTTCAGAAAGACAAACAAGCAAGTGGGTCCTAGAGCAAATTAAACCTGAAACATTGTTGGAGGCAAAATGACAAAACTGAAAACTGTCCTACTTTGGGCACATGAGAAGGCAAGAGTTCTTTGGAAAAGACAATAATGCTGGGGAAAATACAAGGCAGCAGGAAAAAAGAAAGACCAAATATGAGATGGATTGACTCCATAAAAGAAGCCATAGCCATGCATCCACAGGAGCTGAGCACTGCTGAGGACAGGACACTATGAACATCAAGTCACCAAAAGTTGAGTCGACTCAACAGCATGTAACACACACATTCACCCAGACAGAGTTAGTTGCTCCATTCTCAGTCCTCCCATTAAACTCTGCTCATATCTTGATATTCTGTCAGTTCATATTCTAGTTATGTTTGGCCTCTCTAGACTGACCTCTGCTCCTTACTTATTTCAGTATTCCCCAGCATCTAGTCCCAGGATATGGTAGGCACCTTATAAATATTTGTGGGGGTTTTTTTTTTAAAGATTTTTTTATTGGGGAATTAGGGGATGGGAACAGTGCTGGGGAATTGGGGGTAGGAGAACAGACAAGTTGCTGTCGTTTTATTCTTCAGTCGAGTTGTGGAGGACATTGCTTCACTGGCCCAAATTGGCACCATCATTGCTCTCTTCCCAGGCGAGACAGACCAGTCGCCGGCTTCTGGACAGCCGCTCATGCTGGCTGCTGGCTACACATGGCAACCCACTGCCACAGGGGCTGCAGCCCACGCTGTCACCAGCGACTCACGGCAGCCCATCTCCAGGTTGAGCTGTTGTTCAGCATCTTAGCCGTAGAGGGCAGTGTCACTGGCCCTCATATGTGGGATCTGAACCGGGGCCCTCTGGCGTCCCAAGGCAGTTCTTAACCATCGCGCCACTCGGCTGGCCCTGGGTTTTTTAATATACCATTGAATTTGAGGCAATGGAAAGAGTGGGGAAATCTGTACCTCAGTGCCCTCTACAGGAACTCAAGAATTGGTGCTGTTGATTATGTCCAAGGGGTATTTGTCTAAATTTGAAGCCCAGAAAAGTTTAAAAGGCTTTAAAAAAATCTTCATGATTAACTATGATCAGGATGTATTTTATTAGCTAAGAATGGAACTAATTATCTCTGTTCTGACAGGCAACGTTCACCCAGCAATCTAGCATTCAACAAAAAGGTTTTACTCACCAATTTGCAACTCTCACGGGATAGTCTAGCAATGAGACAAACAGGTTTAAGCCAAGAGTTTACTTACTTATCACTGCTATGTAGTGACCTTTAAAAATGTTGCATCGTGTGTTCTATAGATATTAACCAAACTCAATTGTTTGAGAGCTTTGGTAAATCTTTTTTACTTTCCTTGGCAGACAGTAGTCACCAAACCACACACAACGGCTCTCACCTTGAGGTGACATGCTATACAGAAAAAGTGACTCTTAAGGAAGCCTGAGTTTAGGCACAACAGAAACACTCCTCTTCACCTAAATCACCTTCTAAATCTCTCCATCCATAGCCCGCCACTCCGCCCACACTTCTCTCAACAACACCTCTGCTTCCCAGGGAGACAGTGAATTTTCTAGCACATGCAACATGACAGAACATAAGCCCACTAACACAAATTTGTCTCAATGTTACATGCAGTGCTCTCAAGAGGCATGAATTTCCAAAACCCTGAAAATGTTGCTAAGTGTCTATTTCTGACCACACATGTCCTGTCAGATATTGTGGAGAGCCAAATTGGGTCAGATCTCTAGGAGATTGAGGAGATCAAAGTAGGCCAACAAAGGGCAGCAACCAAATTATTCAAAGCTAAACACCCTGAGTTGATGCAATCAATAATAATCAGTAGATGACAAGGAAAGGTAACCAATAAAATGGAATAATTTCCCAAGTATGTCTACTGCATTAATTCTCCAGAAGTATAGGGCACAAGTTTCTAGGGCCTGCTAGGTAGATGAACATAATCCAGAGAAAGTTAATCCATACTTGGTGAAATTTCACAAAACAATAAGACAGTCCTACAAGGTTCCAGAAAGAAAAAATAGATTTCATGCCAAGAATCAAGAATCAGAATGGTACTGGGCCGGCCGAGTGGCACATTGGTTAAGAGTTGACTTGGGACGCCAGAGACCCTGGTTCAGATCCCACATATGAGGACCAGTGACACTGCCCTCTACAGCTAAGATGCTGAACAACAGCTCAACCTAGAGCTGGGCTGCCGAGACAACGGTGACGGTGTAGGCTGCAGCTCCTGCTGCAGTGGGTTGCCATGGGCTACCGTGTGTAGCCAGCAGCCAGCGTGAGCGGCCAGCCGCCGCAGTGAGCGGCCGTCCAGAAGCCGGCGGCTGATCTGCCTCACCTGGGAAGAGCGCAATGATGGTGCCAACTTGGGCCAGTGAAGCAACGTCCTCCACAACTAGACTGAAGAACAAAAAAGGACAGCAACTTGTCTTCCCCCTAATTTCCCAATAAACATCTTTAAAAAAAAGAAAATCTTACTTGCTTAAAAAAAAAAAAGAATCAGAATGGCACTGAAATTTCAGCAACACTGGAAGCTAAAAACAATAAACCAGTGACTGCAGAAATTTGCAGGGATTAATTTCCAGCCTAGAATCCTATACCCAGCCAAACCATCGATTACGTGTGAGAGTAAAATAAAGACATTTTTAGACATGCAAGGTCTCAAAACTGCTTCTCATAACCTTTTCTTACGAAGCTACCAAAGCAGATGCTCCATAAAATGAAGGCATAAACCAAGAAAGAGGAAAACAGGAGAACAAGGAGGACAGGGAATCAGCACAGAAGGAAAGTGAAGGGAAATCTCAGAATGCCAGTGTGTGTGTCAGGGCTAGAACGGAACTGGTTCAGACGGGGGAACTGAGGGCTCCATTTTGGAGGGCTGGGGTAGGGCCGGGAAGGGAACTGATGATTGTCTGATGCATTTCGTTGTGGAGAAAATACCAAGGAGAGGTGTTTTACAGAGCCGCTAAAATATTTGGGAAGAAATAGCAACATGTTCCTAGAAATTAAACAAATTAAAAAAGAATTATTTTCTCCATAAAAAGAAATACAACCATAGTTCACAACCTGGCTCTGCAGTGAACAATAGTTACACAGTCATAATACAAACTCAGTGTTGATTTTATGAAAATTGTGGTATCACTTGTGAGAGGCGCTATAGGACAGAATTTTCCAGTGAGATGGGTGTAAGTCCCCTGCCACTCTCTCCGCTTACCAAGCTAGCACAAGATTTTAGCCCTTGACTCCTTTTCCTTATTCCCCTGTATAAAAATCCAAATTACCCAAACAATAGCTACAAATCTGCAAGAGCAATTCCTCCCTCTCCAGATAGTTCTGGTCAAGGAGCCATCCTTGACGAACTGTTTCTGAAATTAACTGAATTTTGGCTCCTCTGGCTAAGTCCTAAGAAACATTTAGCCCCAAGTCAGATGCTCCTAGGAGCTTTCCTCTGCCTGGCATGTTCAAATAAAGGGTTATGCTAATGTTGCACTGGCTGATTTCCTTCCACCAGCAATGTTGCAAAAATAAAGGGAGGGGGGAATAATAAAATAAAGGGAGGGAATTGGAGGGGGTGGAATAAGAGAGCTGTATCCTCTCCTATAACAAGAGAAAGTACACAGAGTCTGTCTAAAATTGAAAAATCAAGGACCAGCCACATAAGCAAGTTATTTGAAAATAGGGAGATAAGTAATCTAACAACTAAGAGCAGAGAGTGATTGTATCCAAGGAGAGGAACTGTCGTTTTCGATAGAATCTTATAATATGCTCTAATTCATAAAATTAGATGAATGCATTATTTTGATAACAATTTAAGCAACTTTTAAAAATAAAAACTTCCCATTTAAAGCCAAAAAGAAAAAAAGCACTTACATAATCAAGTGTGTCTACAAATTATCCCAGTTAAATGGTCTCAATAAATAGGGATGTAGAAAGCTTTCTTGGCGGCTTAAGAATTGAGTGGAAGAAGGCTTAGTGAGCAGCTAGTTTGGCAGACCTGAGAAGGAAAGCTGCCTCAGCTCACACCACTGAGAGGGGAGGCAGTGAGGCAGAGTGCATTTTGATCTGCCACTCAGGCCTCCCAAGTCAGAGGGTTTTGCTAAATGGCATACCAGGGCTTTCTGGAAAAGCATCGAGTTCTCTGTTCTTCATGGAAGATGAAGAGTAGAGTTGTCTTTTGCTTCCTGTTCTCCAACCTGGGTTTCTTTCTTTTTTTCTTTTTCCTGTGCAACTCTCTATACTGGCCAATTTCTCTTTTATTCTTTCCCTTAATCCGTGCGTTTTCTCCTCACTTTAAGACTTTTCCCCCCACAGCTTTATTTTTCTCTCTAATCTTAAATTCTCCCTACCATCCCCACCCTGTCTCTCTTCTCACCTCCATACTCTCCAAGTCTTGGCTGATACATATGTATTTTTGTCTCTTAATTTTCCAAGTAGTTAGCTGAAATGACGTTTGAATGCAGCTTGCCCATCCATAAAATTGATTAATATTCCTTGGGATGCTGTAAAATAATGGCTGAGCTATCTCAAGTTCTTGAGAGAAAATAATTTAAGGACTGCGATCTGCTTAACTCAAATTGTTAACTATTGTGTTCATAAGTAATTTGGATAGTTCTTCTCTTGCAATTTAGAACTTCAATTCTAGAGAACTTTTTCTAGAATGACAATAGGAAATGACAACAATAGAATGAGACTAATTTTATAGTTCATCTTTCAACAACTGAAAGAAAATCAGCCAATGAATTCAGGCTCTTTAGTCCCTAGAGAAATACTGTAATGAGATTCAAAGAATGAAGTTGGATTTCACAATATTTTAATTGTCAAGTCTCTCAAAATGGAACTACATATTTGGTTGAAAATTTTAACCTACTAAGACAAAAATTTTCTCTTCTTTTTAAACTGTAAGTCTAAGGGCTTTCAAATTTTCCAGTCACATGTTATCAATGTATAAAATTGATTTATGGGATTCATTGCTCAGGGATTGTGGCTGTGCAAAGAATTATACTTCTTTAAAGGCACCAACATTTGCTAATTAAAGTACCACTGCTTCCCCCAAACTATTCCATTTTAACTGAAAACCTCAGGTTAAACCAAGAGCATTGAGAGCTCTATGGCCTAGCTGTAGTTATTACTGGAAAATTTAGATTTCATATAAACCTGCCTTTATTTTAAATGCAGGTTAGTTATTAGAAAAAAGCACATACCTCAAACTAAATATCCAATCCACATTTTTCCTAACACAGAAGGAGGCCTCTCTGAAGGTTTTCCCAGTCTTACCACTTAACAGTGGTCAAGCCAAAAATAAACCCATGAGGCAAATTCAACAGCACACAGAACACTAGTCCATGGAGAGCTGGACTTAGCTTTTTCCCCATTAGCTTCTTTCTGGGACCCCCACCCACATTCTTCCAGCTCCTAATTAGAAAGCTAATTAAGATTCCAAATTTAAATGCTAAATAGGAAGGGAGATCTGGTGCCAGGCCAGAATCCCTTTCACATCAAACAGCCTCCTCCCTCCTGTAGGCGCAGGGAGCTGAGAGGAAAGGGAGCAGGGCCAGCAGGACTGGTCGGCTGGAGCACAGTGTTTACTTTCAGCTGTCTGAGAGGGAAGATCTGTTTTACAAATTGCAAACTGAAAAAAAGAAAATTAAATAAAAAGAACAACATGCTTTAGACTTTTAGTACTTTAAGGAAAAGAAACAATATCTTATAAGCTCAATTATTACTACTATGGTGACATAAGGGGACATGAGGAGATCTCAAGAACAGTTCCTAGTTCCAGCCAGGCTGCGCCTCAACAATGCAGGGAGACTTCTTCAGTTACCATGGCAACCAAAATTAGTGCTTTTGCAACACTAACAGAACCCATCTTTTGAAGCACTTCTGTGAATCACATTGAATGCTGATGATGCAAGCTTGAGTGATACATATTTTTCAAAAAATAAACAAAAAAACACCATATTGCCATCAACAAACACTCGTTTTAGATTCCCCTTTGAAATATTTACTTAACTTGGAATAGATTTTTCGGTCTGGTTTTGTTTGTTTCCCTTTTGGATTCCTGCGACCTCGAATGCAAACGCGATTTAATTTCCAAACTTGTCTGAATTGCATGGATAAGAGCTTAGAATGTGGTTCATTCGCTCATTTTGAACCAGGATGAGGAAAAGCGTTGGGGGAGGGTGGGTCTAACAGAGAGCCCTCTTGTCTACTAAACTCAGGAGGACGAAAGTGGGAGGGTGGGGTGGAGCGGGATGTGGCAGGGCTGGGGCGAGGTTAGGGAGGAAGGAAAGGAGGAAAGGAAGAAAAAAGTGCAGATGGCTGAATGTTCGCGGCCCTATTAGGGCTAAGAGCACCTTTATCTGTTGTCTTGACCTCTTCATCTGCCCAGATGTTGTGTCAGGCACACAAAAGCTGATCAGAAATGGCGTTTTAAAGACCCTGTTGCGACCCTTTCCTGGACGTTATCGCCAAGTCTTGTAGCTCCTAATATTCTTGAACGGACATCCGGGAAGATGAGACGAGGTTCTTCCTTACTTGTACAGTTTTTTCCAAAGAAGCACCTTTATTTAGGGAGCGTCGTGGTGTGGGGCGTGGAAGGAGGTTTCATCCCCTGGGCCACAGTCCTTCGCTGTCAGTTCCCTCCACTGCCAACCCGGGTTACGCAGGTCCTCAGCCCCCGGTACATACTATGCAGATTTGGACAGGAGCCTTGGGGCCTCTGGTCCCGCGCACCAGGTGTGAACCGGCAGAGACTCGAGGCTGCCCTCCTCGGCTCTCTCGGGTGGCGCGCACACAGACACGGGTGCCCGTATAGACCCAGAAGCGGGGACACACCTGGGCGCCACACACTACACAGGCACCGGCCACGCTCACGAGCACACCCTCGCCTCCGCCTCCGGCTCTAACGCCCTCTCCTCCGACGCTCCGAAGGGCCTGGGACAGGGAAGTCCCCGAGGAGCGCCAAACCTCTTCTTGACTCCAACTCACCCAGCCCCCCGCCAGGAGTGTGTCTCCTTTGCCCCTGGGGTCACAGTGAGGAAAGACGCCCCTCCTCAGCCACCCAGGTCTGCAGCCTGGCGGAGGAAAGCGCGGGTGGGGTAGGGGTGCTGGCTCCGAGCCCCGCGGCCCTCACTCACCTTCCTGGCGAGCCCAGCTAGGGCCCGGCTGTGTGGCACCCTGCCAGGCGCTCGGGTGGCTGGAGCTGGAGCGGCCGCGGGAGCAGGCGGTGCGTGGGTGTCGCGGGCCACCGGAGCGCGGGAGGCTCCTGGAGCGGTCAGGGGCGGCGGACCTGACCCACAGCTGTGGAGGCAAACCCCGCCCGCTGGCCCCGGCTGGGGCTCCACCGCGGGGACTGAGGCGCCCCGCAGCGTTTCCCGAAGGACCAATCCGGAGCGGGGGGCTGGCCCGCAGAAGGGGGGGACGAGGTGGGGCGGTCGGGCAACTAGACGCAGGCCTAGACCTAGTAGGCCGGTTTCTATAGCAACCAGGAGGGGGGGCAGTAGGGAGGGGGACAAGCGGCGTGGGGACACCCATCGCAGACACTCCAGGAGGGGGATTTGGCCCTGCCGCAGAAAGGACCCCTCCTAGAGCATGAATTGGAAGCGGAAACATAGCAGAAAAAGGGTTGACACAGTTCCCATCAGCTCACGCTTCCAACTGAGCCATTCCAGCCTCTTGATCAAAGATTTCCGTGTCCCTTGGGAGACTGCGACCCAGTCATTCTCCCAACAGGATAGGAGTTTCCAGCAAACCACTGTGACAGCTCCTTCGGGTGAGCCTAGCAGAACCTAGGCTCTGCAGAGGGAGGTGCTAATGCCACCCTCTGCTGGGTTCCTCACATACTATTAGGCCAGGTTCCCTTGGTGCCACTTAGGCAGTGGGTACCCTAATCTGCTTACTCCTCGGCTGTGACCCTTGGCTAATTCTAAGTGCCAAATATTTTTCCAGTTTATAGATAAGGAAGCCAAGTCATTGGATTGGGTGTAGAGCTGGGAATGCATTCACAGAATACTAAAATAAAGCATAGAGGTTATTTGTTGAAGTTCAAAGCCTTCATTTTACAGAGGAGGAAACTGAAGTCAGAGAAGTCAGTTAGCCAGGGCCACACAGCTGGTTAATGGAAGAGCCAAGACTAGGTGCCCTAAGTCACAGCTCAGTGGGCACTCTTTCCACCTCCTCAAGCTGCTGGACCCTGTATTCATGATCACCAGGGCAATATTTACAAAAGCAGAAGTGCTGAGGAGAAAAATTTTAAATCCTTTTATAGTAGAAATTAGGAAACCCAAAGATTCTTTTTTCCCCCTCCTCTTTTCCAGGCACTGTTGTAAGTACTTTTACAAAGAGTAACTGATTAAATCTTCAAAATAATCTTATAAATTAGGCACCCTTATTTCCATCCCCATTTTGACAAATAAGGAAACTGAGGACCAGAAAGGTTGTTTGACTTGCTCAAGGTCACACAGCAGTCCAGTGCTGGGGCAGGAATTCTAACCCAGTCAGTCTGATCCTAGAGTCAGTTTCCCTCTTTACCACCCTCTGCTGCCTCTTTGTATGATGACTACAGGGGCTAGGAACAGGAAGAGAAAGAAAGAAAACCTTGGACAGGGCCGGCCAAGCGGCGCATTGGTTAAGAGCTGGCTTGGGAAGCCAGAGGGCCCCGGTTCGGATCCCACATATGAGGGCCAGTGACACTCTACAGCTAAGATGCTGAACAACAGCTCAACCTGGATCTGGCTGCCTTGAGTCACCCGCGGTGGCATAGGCTGCAGCCCCTGCTGCAGTGGGTTGCCATGGGCTACCATGTGTAGCCAGCAGCCAGCGTGAGCAGCCAGCAGCTGCCGTGAGCGGCCGTCCAGAAGCCGGCGGCTGATCTGCCTCGCCGGGAAGAGCACAATGATGGTGCCAGCTTGGGCCAATGAAGCAATGTCTTCCACAACTAGACTGAAGAACAAAAGGACAGCAACTTATCTGTACTCCTTCCCCCAATTCCCCAGTAAAAGTCTTAAAAAAAAAAAGAAGAAAAGAAAACCTTGGACAGCTCCATGGACTGGCCATTGAGAGTGGCAAGAAACCAAGAGAACCCTGGACATAAACCTCCTTGGTTTATGGGGGTGGCCGTCTACTTTTGTAGATAAAGGTTCTCTCTGAGAAAGGTTTGTCTTTAAAGGAGGGCGCTCTCCTCAAATGACAAGAGGGTTTAAAAAAACAAAAAGTAATCTTTAAAATAGTACATACCATCAGTCTGTTTTCTCTCGAAAGCAATAAAATATTTGATAAAACTTTGCATACTTAAAAATATATAATATAAAATACTTTTTGAAGTCTATAACATGACAATACAACAGGATAGGATTTCATAAGGAAACTGCCTAGAAACCAAGAGCCTCAAACACCCAACCTGACATAAGACTCTCTCAAAGGCCCTTATAAAGCTCCATGGAGCAAAGCCGATGTGAGATTCTAGGGGTGTAAAAGGTTACTGAAGACTATCACAGAAAAGGAAAACTTAAAACTCAGCTTCAGAAACCACTTCTAAAGTCCATTGGCTTGATTCCATTCCACAAGCGCCTTGCACCCTCATTTCTCTTGCAGCCATGCTGTTAAGGGCCTGCTGCTTAACAGATCAGAAACTTTCCTTCATGTTGTCCCTTCCCTTGGGAGTCTCGGGACACCTAGCTGTATAGGACTGACTTTACATTCCATTCCTTCACTTGAAAAAGTTGTTTTTCTCCTAAGAAAGGCCATTCAACAATAGCATATGATATAACAGTACACAGAGGTTAAAATTTTTTGTTTTAAATAGTATGGGGAAATGTTTTCAACATATTAAGTGAAAGCAAAAGTTACAAAACAAAGCGATACATATTTGTAATATGTATGACTAAAAGGAAATACACCAGATATTAGAAATGCTTTTCCTTTCCTGATAGAATCACAGGTGATTTAAATAATCTTAATACTTTCCAGTATTTTTTGCATTTTCTGCAATGGGTGTGTGTGTCAGAAAAATGTCTGAAAAAGATTATTTTCCAAAGGAATTGATAAAACTGTCATATATATAAAGACAGTGTAGATGGTTTCATGGTTATTGAGAAGCTCATTAAAATGTATAGTTTTCTAAAACCTGCTCCCTTATGTTGGCAGGAAAGAAGTCAAATACATTCTTAGGGACAACTGTGGGTGATTCCAATGCAGAAGGTACTTGTTCTATGCTTTGAGAAACATTCACAGTGGCTAAAAGTAGACTTTTGAGGCATAAAGCTACACCTTGACTCCTACTTACTACTGTGTTTCCCCAAAAATAAGAATGGGTGTTATATTAATTTTTGCTCCAACAATCTACATTTATTCATTTATTCATGTACAAAAATCTACATTTATTTAAACAGTCATGTCTGGGTGATGATCTTAACTGGGGCTTACGTTTGGATAGGGCTTACATTACGAGCATCCTGAAAAATCATGCCAGGTCTTATTTTCTGAGTAGGTCTTATTTTCGGGGAAACATGGTAGCTGTAGGATACTATGATTTCAAGCATCTTTTAGCCTCAGTGTCTTCATCTGTAATCTGGGTGTTGTATGAGAATCAATGAGTTAAAGCTTCTGGCAAATAGTAAACCTAGGTTTTCTTAATCTGGAGTCCATGGGCTTGGGGTGTTTGGCAGGAGGATTCTATCTCATGTATTTTCTGATGTTTTCCACATTTTTATCTTGTTTACCTTCTTTTACAGTCTCACTATAGCAGCATCTGTACTCCAAACTTTTCTTGACTATGTAGCCTTGTATGGCAACCAGTGTACTATTTTTCATAATTGGCACTTGTCCATTTACAATTGGACAATGAAGAACAGCTGGAGGCTCTGAGCTCACTGACATATTTGAAGCAAAATTATCTCTTATGAAAAGTTACAAATATCAAATTCTAATCACTACCTTTGCTTGATTTTACTCTTTAGTCTTTAATAAACACCATTTCAATTACACTAGGGTCCTATATTACTCCCACCACAGTATTTCCTATCCCTAATAGATAATTGTTATTTCACAGGACATATGTACTCCTCTAATCTAGGCAGTCTACCAGGCCCCCCAAACCAGTTAATGATCAGCTGTTCTCTTAAGGGAATTCATACCCACGCTGACGTTTACTTTCAGCAGATAATAGATAACATTTTTGTGTCTAAAGAATATCAGAATAACCCAGAGAAGCAAAAGTATTCCTAGTCAATGATTTTGATTTCCCGGTTTTTAATTTATTGTTCTCTAACATTTCTTGTCTTTGCGGCATTTTCATTTCAGAAACATAAAATTAGTTACTGAGAATAGGTAGAAATGTTCTTGCTTTAAAAAACCCAAGACAGTTGCCTTAGTCCAGTCCATTACATGAATGGTAAACATGAACAATAGGTAACAAATAAGCTATTTTTAGAGTAGCACCTAAATAAGAAGAGACTGTCAGAAGGGTTCATGTCACTGGCTAGTCTTCTGTGCTTCCCTGAAGTGCCCTATGTCAGTCATTCTCCAAGTGTGGTTTCGGGACTAACAATATCACCTGGGAATTTGTTAGCAATCCAATTTCTCAGGACCTAGCCCAGACCAACTGAGTCAGCAGCTCGGTGTGGGGTCCAGCGATGTGTATTTGAACAAGATTCTGATGCACACGAAAGTTGAACCACTGCCTAGAAGGTGTAGTCTCAGGGAAAGGAGATGGTAAGCAGGTATCAAAATTTGCTCCATGTATATTGCCAGCCTTTCGGATCTCCTGTTCCCTCCACCCCAATCCCATCAACAGCTGATATGGGTTCCAGAAAGAAAATGGGTGTTTTAGCCACTGCTCTGTGCAACCCAATGCTGTCAATCAATCACAGAGATCTCACACAGAAAGGACTGTATTTCCGTGATAAAAAACGCAGTCTGTAGAGTGAAGCTCCCTGGTTTCAAATACTGGCTCCACTCTTTACCAGCTGTTTCTCATCTCCTCTTCATTTCCTCCACTTATATTTACCTCATGAGGTCATTGAGAGGACTAAATGTAAAGTGCTTGACATATAATAAGTGACTCATAAATGATGCTATTACAACGAAATTTTTCTTTCATAGGCCACTTTTTGGTACAAATATCAAGGTGGGCATCACTTCATTTGATTAAGTATGTGTCACATTACGTTGTAGGAAAGGCAAAGAGAAAATATTGAATTCACAGGCTGCCTTCCTACTTACCATGTCAACAGAATTAATGAAGTAACATTTATAGAACATGGAGTAGTTTTAAGATACCCTGTAAGCTCAGAATACATTTATAATGACAGCCTCCGCATTTTCCATGTTAAAGCAATATACATCTAGGATGCCAGGTATAAAGGATCCCATTAAATGGTGGTGGTGAGGGTTTGAGTTTTAATTTTTGCTTCTTATTTGAATCCTTTATGACAAGTTCTGTAAGAGTTATAGCACAGCTCAGCACATTACACACGACAAACCTTCAGCCTAGGGCTCCCTCTCCCGATGTCACTAACACAGAGGTCGGTATTAACCTAAAGGCTATTAGGTTTTCTCCAACAGAATCAGGCTAAACTTTTAAGGTCAGGCATTTTCTTGTAATTTTGCAGCACAGTTATAAAACACTATTTCCACCTTTAAGACCATCTGATCATGTGTTTAGGATAATCAACCCTGTTAAACTGAAGATGTGTGTTAAAATCCACTTGATTTTCTGGTGGAGACTTTACATTTAGACCTCTCTCAATTCTGTTGGCTTATTCGAAGTATAACGTGGGTAATTAGTCTAGACCTTCATGGTCCCTTCGAATCCTGAAATCTTTACTTCTAAATTGAATGTGGTGGGAGAAGCATTTTCATTTCCATGAAAATATTCCTACTTGCAATAGTGTATGAGGATGGCAGCCTTTTTACTAGTGAGACTGTAAGAGCCTTGTTTTTGTAAAGATCAAAAGATTTCTAGGTTTTAAATACATTGACAGTGAGAGTTCAGTTTAGTTTTCCTTTGAATCTCAAGTGGTAGTTGTGGTATAATAAGTACAGTAATGCCATGATTTGCAAGCATAATTCATTCCGGAAACAAACTACTCATATTGCAAGACATCGCTCATTTACCAAGTTAAAATGTATTAGGTTGGTGCAAAATATTACTTTTGCACCAACCTAATAGAAATGTTTGCGTGTCTTGTGGAACACTCGCAAACCAAGTTACTCGCAATCCAAGGTTTTACTGTATTTGGTCTTGGTCCCTGGTTCCTGGCACTGAGCTCCTAAAACCCTCAGGATTTCCTGAGTGATGTGTCTTTTATTATTCATAACAAGTCCCTTTTGCCCAAACCTGAGTTTATGCTAAGAAGTGACTTGGCCTAGGTTGCCAGAGGGGCCAACTACATTATTAGAGGGTTTAGAACTATCGGCCCCACCCCAAGATCTCCAGGGAGGGAGGGACAGGAGAGTGAGCTTCAAAATCAATGGCCAGTGACTTAATCAATCATGTCTAGGTAATGAAACTTCAGGGAACAAGGTTTAGGGAGCTTCCAGATTGGTGAACACATCCATGTGCTGGGAGAGTGGAGGACCAGGAGAGGGCATGGAAGCTCTGCCCACCTCCCACCCCCAACACCCCACTTCCCCTAGCCTATGCCTCTCTTCCATTGGGCTGGTTCTGGGTTGTATCCTTTATAATAAAACTGTATAGGGTTTTCCTGGGTTGAATCATTCTAGTGAATTATTGACCTTGAGAGGGGTGGGAACCCCTAATTTGCAGTTGGCTAGGCAGAAATGCAGGTATCTGGGGGCCCCATTTTCAACTGGCGTCTCAAGTCGGGGCAGTCTTGTGGTACTGATCACGATTTGTGGAATCTGCTAACTCAGTAGTCAGGATTGAAGTGAACTGGCCAACACCCAGTTGGTATCAGAGAATTGAAGAACTGCTGTTGGAACAGTGAAGTAGGGGAGATAGAAGAGGCTTGCCTATCATTCTCGGGTGCACTTCAATTCCTGTGATGGCCGATGTCTGGCACTCTACTGCCCAGCTGTCACACTGTAGACCTAGCTAAAAACCTTAGTAGGAGTAAAATAGGAGGAACAAAATACCCAGTTCAGGACTGGAAGGAAATATACATCATGGTTTTAAACAGCTGTTTTGTGTTGTACGTAAAATGCTTTGCAAACTGCAAAGTGTTAGTCACCATAAGGTTTATCACCAGTGAGTAGCTTTCCTCTCCTCCTGCGATCCGATTTACTGGCATCTGGAGCACACTGATACAGCCTCTGTACCTTTTGGGAAAAGTAAAATGAACTACACCTGCCCCTCAAACCTGCCTTGAAAGGCCTTGCCAGATCTGAAAACTCAAATGATAATTTTAACACTTTGTTGGGCCTTTTGTCCATGATCTCTACCTTGTGGTCAGAGCTCCTGAAAGATTGATTAAAACTAAACCTTGCTTCATACCTTAGCTTAAGGGCACAGCATGAGCTACCGTATTTCCCCATGTATAAGACGCACCTTTTCCCGAAAAATTTGGGGTCTAAAAATTGGGTGTGTATTATAGTGGTTGTATGAGGACAAAAACAAGTGCGAAAATGGTGGGAAATGCAAGCAAAAGGACAATCTACAACCACTGTATTAATACGCACCATTTTTAGACCCCAAATTTTTCAAAAAAGGGTGCGTCTTATACATGGGAAAATACGGTATTTTTCAGCATTCAAAATTCACTAGTAATTTACGTACTTGAGACCACTATCTGTCAGGGATTTTTTTTTTTTTAATTACAACTCAGGAAAATAGACATACTAAGGCAAACTGAAAATTCAATGTGATATAATTTAATTCTACCATCAGTATTTCCTGACTTCAAAGAAAGTCAGGGTAGTTGGTACCAAACTACCAAACAGAACAGAGTTGGAAAGGTTTATACTTTTCTGTTCTTAAAATAAAAACAATGTACTATTCCTGTTCTAAATCTGTGACTTCTCCAGTTTTAGGAAGCCATTCTCTTCAGTGTACAAATAGTTCTTAAATGTGATACATTTAACATCAGGATTACCAAAGGGGGATAAATTGATCTTTTAAATCTAGCACACTAATAAGTGGAGAGTTATTTTTAAAATAGGCTCTACTAAAATAATTCCATTGGCTGTTTTGCCCACCATTTACTAACTGCAAGTATCAACCTCTTCTTCCTTCCTTTATTTTGAACCGATTTTTGGAGATTGGAGGTGTGCACTGAGAATTTTATATCTCCGTTCATTTATCAGTCATGTTAATAATACAGGTGCATAAAGTCAGTTAATACAGGTGAGAAAACATCTCTGACCACAAACCAACTTCCACACTGGTAATTAAAAAAAAAGAGTCATGAACACATAATTTTAAAGTTTACTTTAAAAATGTAAATATCTCCCAATATTTAACAGGTAAAGAAAATAGCATATTGGTTTATTTTATGTGGTTGTTATATTTTATTTTCCAAGTAATACTGATTAAAAATATTTACACACCTACTTTTAAGTCCACAGTTTAGCACTCTTATTTGTATGGCTTTAAAAGTTATAGCACAAGATCTTTACATTAAGGATCGGGGGAAAAGATTCATTCAAAACAAAGCCTGATATATATTATATACATGTTTTTCTCTGTATTTTAAATACATTAATTTTTAAATGATGCTCATCTTTTTTTCATCTGGTGGTAAAATATACTAGTGCAATTTTTCATCAAAATAAAGTTTACCACAGATATAAATGAATTTTCCCAATTGAAAATGGCCCTTCAGCTGCCAAAAATGAAATTTCTCAATCTAACTTAAGTGAAAAAGAATTGGTAGTTGTCATTATAAGTAAAAATATAAAGTACTATAGCATCACCTACATCACTCCTTATAACACAAACTTTGAAAGAACCAGAGATGCTTTATAGAAGTTTAGTTGGTTTTGAAAAGGCACGTGGGTGTGGGGTTTTTTGTGTGTTTTTTTTTAACATTCTAGCAATTTTGCCACCACCACTCTGTTTCTCTTGCAGAGATGACAACTGTGACTATCAGGGTAGACAAGAATGTTGTTCAAATTAAAGAAAGCCAGAAGCCAAAATTTAACTGCACAGTAACAATGCACTTTTCTTCATGCAGCCTTGTTTCCTATATATTCAATTTTCTAACATGCATTAGAATACATAGGCTTGTATTCTAATGATTTTACATTTGATTTTACAATATGGAAAAAAAGTAAGGAAGGACATGACCTGGGAAAGAAGGGAGAACATTTACCACCAAGAAAATAGATACATTCGTACCCAACTCTATAAGAATATAATCCATTTAAGTTTCCAGAAATATACTTCTCAAAATTTCCCATTCATTTCTGGGAAAGATCCCTCCTCTGTGGCATTAAGTGGGGGGATCACTTTGTTTCAATAGAGACAGCTCAGCACAACAGGAAAGAGTTTACCTTTGGTCCACTTGTCTGTTAGTTCAAAGGCAGTCATACTGCCCAACATCATCAGTTCAAAAACCCAACACATAAGTTTAAAAATATATTCACCGGTTACTTCACTCTAAAACTGGCCCAGGTGTTCTGTTCTCATTCTCTGCCCTTTCAGCTTGAGAATCGGCTGTTGGTTTGGTCTCTACACCCTCAGCATCTTCATCTTCTTCTCTGGCAGCCTCAACAGCATCTTCTTGGCTAGTCTCTCTCTCATCCTGGTTCATGATTTCAGGGGTCACTGGATCCAAGTCTGCTTCTAGAAGCTCAGTTTGTACTTCCACTGGCATCTGATTTACCCTTTCAACATGCAGCTCCTCTACATGTACTTCAGTACCTTCTTCAGTCTGAATTCGACCCACTTCGAGGTAACTCACCTGGACCTGCTCTGGAAGCTCACTCATATGTGAATCGTGCACTTGGCTGTCCTGGAGCAGATCTGGATGAACTTGTTCCACAGTCACTTGTGCTGAGTCCACCTGAACTTGAAGCAGTGGTAACACATGTACCTTCCCAACTTGTTCTATAATAGTCATTGATGTCACAGGTTCAGTTTGTACACGAGTTTCTACTGAAAGAACTTCTTCGGTTACTAGACGCTCTGAAATATTATGAGTATCACTGAGATGCCTCCTGAATTCATTTCCTTGCATGAACCACAAGTCACAAAAAGTACAATGGTTGGGTTTATCTCCAGTGTGTATTGCCAAGTGATCTTTAAACTGGTCCCAGCTGTTAAACACACTATTACACACCTGAAATAACCAAACATGGAGTTAACAATACTTATATTAAAGAAAAGATGGATTCATTTATTCTCTGTAAGAAGAGTTGAAGATTTTTCTGAAAATCTTATGAATATGTTATCTGTAATATAATTTGGCACAAGGGATTTCATAATTCTTTTATCTGGTCTTTCAGCTGATGCAGCTAACAAATTAAATAAATTTTGGGAAACATTTTAATATTGCCTTCATTGTTTAAATGTCACATAACTTCTAAGAATATGACATTATAATTTCTACTATAATATCAAAATTTAGAACCATTACATTATTTGGGATAAATATATATTAATCATGAAAGAGACGATTACAGCTGGTCCACCCTCCCCTGCCCCACTCCTAAATTCTAAAGATTGCTCTATGGTTAAAATAACCATAGTTTCAGACTGTTATTTAGGACATAATTTTATTGACATCGGTATCATTTAGAGTTGGGTAAAAAACACTATTTTAATCCCCCTTATAAACTCAAGAAAACGATATTTTTAAAAAATTATTATTAGTTTCAGGTGTACAAAACAATGCAACAGTTATCCTTTTCACCCCTCACAAAGTGACAACCCCCATCCACTACCCCCTGACCGATATCATACATATCTATTACAATTCCATTGACTCCATTCCCACGCTATACTCCACATCCCATGACTATATATGTATTAAATTACAGTTGACATATATTATTCAACAGCAGCTTCAGATGTACAGTGCAATGGTCAGGCCTCTACGCCGTCCATGAAGTGGTCTCCCTAACAAGACATGAGTCCATCTGGTCCCCTAAAGAATATTTACAACATTATTGATTATATTCCCCAAACTGTCTTTTCTATCCATGAGGCAATACTGTAGTTACCAATCTATGTTGTCTCATCCCTTCCCCTTCTCCCTCATCACCACCCCGTCCCATCTAGCAATCATCAGTTTTTCCTGTGTGTTTGAGACTATTTCTGTTTACATTACTTGTTTATTCAGTTCTTTAGATTCCACATATAAGTGAGATCATATGGTATTTGTCTTTCTCTGACTGACTTATTTCACTTAGCATAATGTTCTCTAGGTCCATCCATATCGTTGCAAATGGTACGATTTCCTTCTTCTTTATAGCTGAGTAATACTCCATTGTGTAAATGTACCACAGTTTCTTAATCCAGTAGTCTACCAATGGACATTTCGATTGTTTCCATGTCTTGACTATTGTGAATAGCGCTGCAATGAACATAGGGGTGCATATATTTTTTCGAATTAATGTCTTGGGTTTTTCTGGATAGATACCTAAGAGTGGAATTGCTGGGTCATAAGGTAGTTCCATTTCCAGTTTTTTGAGATACCCCCATACTGATTTCATAGTGGCTGCACCAATCTGCAATCCCACCAACTGTGCACCAGGGTTCCCTTTTCCCCACAACCTTGCCAGCACTTGTTTGTTGATTTATTGATGATAGCCATTCTGACCAGAGTGAGGTGGTATCTCCTTGTGGTTTTTATTCGCATTTCCCTAATGATTAGTGAGGTTGAACATTTTTTCATATGCCTGTTGGCCATCGGTATGTCCTCTTTAGAGAAACGTCTCTTCACATCCTCTGCCCATTTTTTAATTGGGTTGTTTTTTTGGTGTTGAGTTGAATGAGTGTTTTATAAATTTTGGATATTAACCCCTTATCAGATATATCGTTGATAAATATCTTCTCCCATTCAGGCTTCCTTTGTTGTGAAAAAACTTTTAAGTTTGATATAATCCCATATGCTCATTTTTTCTTTTACTTACTTCCCTTGCTCGTGGGGATGTATCAGTAAAAATATTACTCAGGTAATGTCTGCAAATTTGCTCCCTATATTTTCTTCTAGGAGTTTTATGGCTTCAGGTCTTACGTTTAAGTCTTTAATCCATTTTAAATTTGTTCTTGTATATGGCGTAAGGTGGTTCAGTTTCATTTTTTTGCATGTGTCAGTCCAATTTTCCCAGCACCATTTATTAAATAGACTATCTTTACCCCAATGTAAATTCTTGCATCCACTGTCATAGACTACTGTCCATATATACGTGGATTTATTTCTGGGCTCTCTATTCTGTTCCATTGATCTATGTGCCTGGCCAGTACCATACTGTTTTGATTACTGTAGCCTTGTAGTATGTTTTGATGTCTGGTAGCATGATACCCCTGACTTTGTTCTTTTTTTACATTTCTTTTTTTTTTTATTGTTAGTTTCAGGTGTACAGAACAATGCAATAGTTATCCTTTTCACCCTTCGCACAGAAACAACCCCCATCCCTCCTGCAACTTTGTTCTTATTTCTCAAGATTGCCATGGCTATTTGGGGTCTTTTCTAGTTCCATATAAATTTTAGGATCATATTTTCTATTTCTGTGAAAAATGCCCTTGGTAGTTTGCTAGGAATTGCATTGAATCTATCTATATATTGCTTTAGGCAGTATGGACATTTTAACTATATTAATTCTTCCTATCCATGAGCATGGTAGGTGTTTCCTTTTATTTGTATCTTCTTTTATTTATTTCTTCAGTGTCTTATAATTTTCTGAGTACAGGTCTTTTACTTCTTTGGTTAAATTTATTCCTAAGTAATTTATAGTTCCTGAAGCAATTGTTAAATGGGACTGTTTTCTTAATTTCTCCTTCCAATAGTTTATTATTGGGTATACAAATGCAACTGATTTCTGAATATTAATTTTGTATCCTGCTACCTTACTGAATTCATCTATCAGTTCCAATACTTTTTTGATGAAGTCTTTGGGGTTCTCTCTATATAGTATCATGTCATCTGCATATAATGACAATTTTACTTCCTCCTTACCAATTTGAATGCCTATTTCTTTTTCTTGTCTGATTGCTGTGGCTAGAACTTCCAGAACTATGTTGAATAAAAGTGGAAAAAGAGGACAGTCTTGTCTTGTTCCTGATCTTAAGGGGAATGGTTTTAGCTTTTCCCCATTGAGTATGATGTTAGCTGTGCGTTTATCATATATGGCCTTTATTATGTTGAGATATGATCCCTCTATTCCCACTTTGCTAAGAGTTTTTATCATAAATGGCTGCTGGATTTTGTCAAATGCTTTTTCTGCATCTATTTATATAACCATATGATTTTTATTTTTCATTTTGTTGATGTGGTGTATCACATTGATTTGCCCATAATGAACCAACCTTGTGTACTAGGGATGAAACTCACTTGATCATGGTGTATGATTTTCTTAATATATTGTTGAATTCTGCTTGCTAATATTTTGTTGAGGATTTTTGCATCTATGTTCATCAGCGATATTGGCCTGTAGTTTTCCTTTTTTGTACTGTCTTTGTCTGGTTTTGGAATCAGGGTGATAGTGGCTTCATAGAGTGAGTTTGGGAGCCTTCCCTCCTTCTAGATTTTTTGGAATAGTTTGAGAACAATAGGTGATAATTCGTTTTTGAATGTTTGGTAAAATGCACTTGTGAAGCCATCCAGTCCAGGGCTTTTGTTCACTGGGAGCTTATTGATTACTAATTCAATTTCCTTGGTAGTAATCAGTGTATTCAGATTTTCTGTTTCTTCTTGAGTTAGTTTGGAAGGTATGCTTCTAGAAAATTATCCATTTCTTCCAGATTGTCAAATTTGTTGGCATATAGTTGCTCACAGTAATTTCTTAAAAGTTTTTTTTTCTGTGGTGTCTGTTGTCACTTCAGCTCTTCCTGATTTTGCTCATTTGAGTCCTCTCTCTTTTTTTTTTTGATGAATCTGGCTAGAGGTTTGTCAATTTTATCTTCTCAAAAAACCAGCTCTTGGTTTCGTTGACCTTTTGAATTGTTTTTCTGGTCTCTATTTCATTTATATCTGCTCTAGTCTTTATTATCTCCTTCCTTGTACTCCCTTTGGGTTTATTTTGCTGTTCTTTTTCCAGTTCCCTGAGGTGTAAGGATAACCTGTTGATTTGAACCTTTTCTTGCTTTTTTAGGTAGGCCTGCACTGCTATGACCTTCCCTCTTAGGACTGCTTTCACTGCATCCCAGAGATTTTGGGTTGCGGTATTTTCATTTTCAATTGTCTCGAGGTAATCTTTTGATTTCTTCCCTGATTTGTTTTGACTCACTCGCTATTTAGTAGCATGTTATTCAGCCTCTATGTATTTGTGTGCTTAACAGATTTCTTCTTGTAATTGACATCTACTTTCATAGCATTGTGGTTAGAGAAGACGCTTGATATGATTTCAATCTTCTTAAATTTATTGAGACTTGTTTTGTGGCCTAACATGTGGTCTATCTTGGAAAATGTTCCATGTGCACTTGAGAAGAATGTATGTTCTGTTGCTTTGGGGTGAAATGCTCTGAAAATATCAGTTAAACCCAGCTGGTCTAATGAAGACAATGATGTTCTTCACTCCCATTTCTTTCTAAACTGTAAGCTCTCTATCTCTGCTCTAGACTCTGTTACCCTTCACTTTTAATGATTTCAAATACAGACTCCTCTGCTAAGGACAGAATACATCCAACACATACCTGACATTCATAAAGCTTCTTTCTTCCCTTTTTTGCCCCCACTCCAGTTTGGCACGCAGTCAGGTGACATTTGAGGGTGCTATTTCTAGCAAATCGTTCATGACAATTTGGACATTCAAAAGGTTTTTCACCTATTAGAACAGAAAAAAATTATATTGACGAATTAAGAAAAACAGAAAAAGTTTTTCTTTTTGGTTAATTCTAAATAGGACCTTCATAAAGGAGGATCAAAATTTATAATTCAGATGTTTCTATTACATTCAAAGACTATTCTAGAGGTGGAAATAAGTTTTTAGTGGTTATTATAATTGTTATCTGTGCTTTGATGAATAAGTTCTGTTCCATGTTTTTGCATTTCTTTAAAAAAATGTGTATTTCCCCTTAGATAAAAATTAAATCCATCTGTTTCAGGGAAACACATCACTATCCATTCCACAGCATTTTTTGAGCACTTACTGTGTGCCAGACCATGTGCTAGGTGATGATGATAAATAAACATTGTCCTTTTTTTAAAAAACAATTTGTATCACAGGCCAGGGTATCTCATAAAAGTGAAAGACATGAAAATAAACAAATGCAATGCACTGTAGAAGGCCTGTTACAGAAAAGAAGGCAATGAAAAATGTACTGCAGAAGCACAAGAAAGGAGAGTGATTAATTCTGCCTGGAATAGAATGAGAAAAGGAAAGTTTATTCTGGGCAGAGGCACAGCAGTGTAAAACAGCATGATGGGTGAGGAGTAAAGAGGGAGGTATCAATGATTCCCAGATCTCTGGCTTAGAATACCAACCAAAATAAAGAACTTAATGTTACTCATCTCCAACCCTTTTCCAGTATCATTGCCTTTACTCAACCCCTCATTTTTGTTTAGATTACTCCAACAGCTTCCTAATTAGACCTAGTAGGTTTTACCCTACTCCAACCTATTCTGCCAGTCATCTCTCTAAAACATAAATCTGATCAGATCTTTTTCTGGTTTAAACTTCTTTAAGATGACCCAGAGTCTTCCAAGATAAAACTGAACTCATTTACAATACTTATGAAAAAAAATACATGATCTTAGCCTCATCTCTCATTACTTTTGCTCTCTTGCCCTTGAACTACTCACTGACTGATCATCCATAATGCCTAAGTACATGTCCATGACCTAAGGACATGTCACATGTCCTAACTCTTCAGCTGCATCTCCTGGCTTTCCTTGACTTGGATCCAATCCTCCAGCCACAATAACCCACTAGCAGTGCTCTGAATGAGTTGCTTCCTCTCTTTCCTCTATGCCTGTGTATGCTTCATTTCATTTGCCTGGAATACTCATCTCCTGGCTAACTCCTGTTCCTTTGGGAGTAAATAGGGTAAGCCCTCCTTGTCTCTTCCATCACAAACAAACAGCCCAGGCGGGCATTCCCGTAAGACTCTGTGCTTACCTCTATCAGCACTTAGCCCGTCACACTGTGATTGTGCCTGCTTGTCTCCCCCAACATAACTTTGAGCTCCTTGAAGGCAGTGATTCTAAAATTTCTTTATCTCCATGACCTAGCAGGTTGGCATTATCATTACTATTTTCCAAATGGAAACAAAATAATTCAGAGGACAAGTAACACCCAAAATTTTACAAGTCAAGCCATAGATTACAGTGCATGCTTTCAGAACATACAAGAAACCAAACCACTAAACTAATAAAAGTATGCAAAATATGAAACTGAGGGGGTGTGGGGTGTATTATATATATTTTGAGGGTAGAAAACAGGAACAGGATTGCTTATCTTTACATTTAGTTTGTTATAAGCAAAAAAAATCTTTTATTAACATAAACACAATTTAAAACTTTACTTATGCTCCTCTTGAATTCATTAAGTCACTGATCACATTTCCAACTATTTTGTCACCAATCAGTGCAATAATTGAGGTTAAAAAGACAACAAAGTTCTGTTTGCTTTATGTGCTTACTAAACTGTTCCTCCAATGGGAATGGGAATCTGGTTCTATAATTTATAACAACTACTTAGATTAATTAAGTTGCTTAAGTTACTTCACATCATTTTGAAAGAAAAGACATACAGAATGTCCTAATTTGGCTCTATGTTCTTCTGTTCTATCCAAAATATGAAGTGTAAGACTTAGAAAGCACATTTTAAAACTTCCAAAATGGTCTGTGTTATCTTATTTTCAAACAGATAAATCACTAGGTAATGTTTTAGGTAAAAGAGGCAACTGTTTCTACTTTCACATTAATAGGATATAACATAAAAGTGATTGATTACCTGCTGGGATACTGAAAACCTCTATCACAATGCACTAGTTACCAAGTAACATTTATTTACTAATTTAATGTGCTTCTGGTACATTAATCCTTTTGCAAAATGACTCCAGTTACTACAAAAATGGTCATCAGCAGACCATTAAAATAGATGAATATTTTTTAAGGACCAAAAACTTCACTATAGGTAGTTGCCAAATATGCAAGTATATACATATAATGTCTGAAAATCAGGAAGTATTTCCCTAAAAGGTTTAATAAATATGTTAGTTACCCAAACCAGTACCTGAAAGCCTTTTAAATCCATACTTAGCCGTAAGTATAAGATTCCCTTGCTATTTGCATATTTATTCAATTCCTGAGTATTAATAACAAGAATGTGAATAGTGAGAGATACCATTATTTGAATCTATCCGGTTTCTGTTTCAAGTGGTATGTAGTGAATAACTCTGGGACAGTTGAAGAATCTATGAAAAAATTTCATCCAAAGTTCTCCAAACTCCAGCATCAAAGAGAAAGATTCTGAACAGTGAGAGATACCTATACTGTATTCATTGTATTAACAGTCTGAATAGCTTTAATCATTACACATAAGGACTTGGGAACAAGTGTCCAGACATGTGACACTTAGCACACTGTAGCAACTGCTGTCCCATACCTTTGTTATAGTGGGTTTAGGGACTCCCCAAGATTCAAGTCGTTGGTGGTAGTTCTTGTGTCTGGCACAGGAGTCCTAGTGAAGGATGCTTGGGGAGAGGGAATAAGGACAGGGAATCTGAGAGGGGAAAAAAATCGGCATAGGAGATGGATGTAGATCTATAAGGACCAGAGGCCCTATGGTAGACTCCCTGGGACATCTCCCTGATGCCTGGGATGGCTCCCAAGAGGACAGTCTAAAGACCTTACCCTTCTCATCTCCCTGTCACATTTCTTACACATATGCCCTTGGAGAGGTGGAGGACTGGGGGCGGGNGGGGGAATGGACATATACTACCTACCTATTTACCAGGCCAAAACAGATGACCAAATGTATGCAAAGGCATAAACATAGCCAGGATTGTTTATAAATGTATTCATCTATGTAATTTGTTAACATAAAACAGCAAATGTAAAAACAGTAACAGTGAGGTTTTAATATAATTAGATTTCATAACTTATAACCCTTAGGAAATAATCACAAGCTTTGTTTTACATATTTCTTTTAAAAATATAAAAATTGGCAAGGTGCAAGAATGACAATTACTTTCAAAGTTGATAATGATTTTGCTTTTGCTTTTAAAGTACCAATATTTCAACAAACTAATATTATAAAAACAGTATGTACTCAGCCTGCACCTTAGAAAATACAGATGGTTTCTGTGGTACTAATAAAAAAAGAATTTAGACATTTAGACTCAAAGTGATGTGGAAAAAAATATACTTTTAACATAAAGTATTTGCTGATTACCTGTATGTTTTCGAAGATGTTCTTTAAAATGTCCAAAGTGGTCAAACTGTTTCTCACAGTACTGACATATGTGAATTTTTTTCCCAGTTCTTTGCTTCTTACTGACTCCACCTTCTTCAAGGTGGTAACAATTGAGATGCTGTTTCCATGCGCTCTCCCGAAGATACCTTTTATTGCATATTTCACACTTGAAACTCTCAGTGGAGTGTGATTTCATGTGTTCCTTAAAATGGTAAAACAATTTAAATGAACGGTTACATTTCTCACAATGGAACAAGTTCTTCACATGTGACAGCTGAAGTTCCACAATTTCAATACCTTCTACCTGTTTGCTTGTGGGGTCAGATGCAGAGCCATCTTCTTGAATCTGCCCTTTTCTATCACCTTGACGGTACTTGCTAGTAATATCTGCCAACAGAGCCAAAGCGGAATCATCAGAGGAACCTGTGCTTTGAATGTACTTTATAGACTGCTTGGCAGAAGCCACTTCCTCTATTGTTTCAATGCCTTCATCTTCCACTTCAATTGTGCCTTCGGCAATCTCCACCTCGATTTCAACAGGTTCTGATTCTACAGATGGTAATGACTCAGTAATAACATTTGAAGTTTCTGCAATCTTTCTTTTTTTGGCCTCACTTTTTCCTGTGGTATTTTCCTCTAGTGGTGCAGAGTTTTCTTTGTTCCTAAAATACATAATGTATAGATTTAAAAATCGGTAAGGTCCAAAATCCTAGTAGGCTTTTTGGAAGAAACTGATAAGCTGGTAATAAAATTTATATGGAGCAGCAGAAAACAAGATTGGAGGATTTAAACTACTTGATTTCAAAACTTACTGTACAGCTACAGTAAACTAAGACAATGTGATGCTGGTGAAAAGGATAGACATGAAGATTAATGGAACAGAATGAACTTCAGAAATAGACCCACATTTACATAGTCAATTGACTTCTGAAAAAGATTCCAAGGTAATTTAATGAAGAAAAAAATCATCTTTTAAAAGTGGTGCTTGAACAACCAGTACTGATATGGGAAAAATAAACCTTGACTCTTACCCTCATATCATACACAAAAAAACTTCAAAATGGATCAGAGACTTAAATGTAAAAACTAAAACTTCTAGAATAAAACAGGAAAAAAAAAATCTCTGTAATATTGGGTTAGTGAAAGATTTTTTAAATAGCACACAAAAAGGAAAAACCTTAATAGCAAAAACTGATAAAATGGATTTCACCAAAATTAAAAATTTGTGCACTTTGAAATACAGTTAACAGAAAGTCAAGTCACAGACCGAGAAAAATATTCGGAAAAATACTTGTCAAAGGTCTTGTAAAGAGACTATAAAAAGGATTCTCACAATTTAATAAACTCAGTAAGAGAAGCAACTGACGGGAGACAATTCTCCACAATTCTCTTGTTTCTGCCCATCTTATGAACTGAAAGCTTTGGTTCTGGACTATCTTTTCAAGGATGTTTGCAGTAGAGCCGACAGCCTGGGAAGACACAGACAGTGGTGGTCCCCTCTGGAGCAGAGGGCAGCTTTGCTTACTGTTCATATAATAATGTCCCCCTCGGGAATAAAGGTCAGGCAGGTTTGCCTGCAGCCCATTATAAAAGATTAGGGTTTCCTAAGCTAGAGATTCTTCATCTGTGATATAAACCAACCGCATGCACAACATGAACCTGAATCACTCTGTGTCACTCCTGGGGGACTTGGGGGAGAAGGGAAAACTGGCACAAATATAAAACTCATGCCTGCTGTGCAGAGAGTAATCAAGTCCTTTCCCTCTGACCTACGAGTCTCATATCTTCTATGTGCATCCATGAAACTGTGGCAGGATAACTTATTGGCTTATAAATAGGGTAAAATCTCAGAGCTCTCACAGTTCTTGCTAGGTTTTGGCAACAAGGACAGGATGCTAAAAAAGACAAGGCTTCCTGGAACAGCAGGAATGAGGCCTCACAGAGCAATTAACGGGATTTGAGGAGGTCCACTGGAGCTGGCATCAAACATGTTGACCAAATTGTATGGTCCCTAACAATAACTCATCCTTCATTTAATTGCCTATTGCTATGAGTTGAATTGTGTCCCCCCAAAAGAGATGTTGAAGTCCTGACCCCGGATACCTGTGAATGTGATCTTATTTGGAAGTAAGTCTTTGCAGATATAATCAAGTTAAGATCAGGTCATTGGAGTGGGTCCTACTCTAATACAAATATAATCTAATACAAATATAATTGTATAAGGAGAGAGACATTTGGACATGTACAGGCAAAGCGTAAAAAGCCATATGAAGACAGAGGGAAGAAGGCCATGTAAAGATGGAGGCAGAGACTGGAGTCATGCTGCCGCAAGCCAGGGAAAGCCTGGGACTACCAGAAACTAAAAGAGGCAAGGAAGAGACTCCCCCAGAGGCTTCTAAGAGAGCATGGCCCTGCCAACACTTTTGACTTAGGACTTCCATTCTCCAGAACTGTGAGACAATACATTTCTGTTGTTTTAAGCCACCCAGTTGGCAGTACAGTAAAACCTTGGATTGCGAGTAACGGGGTTTGCGAGAGTTCCGCAAGACAAAGCAAACATTTCTAATACATTTAATGTGGTAAACGAGGGATGTCTTGCAATTCGAGTAGTTTGTTTCCAGAACAAATTATGCTCACAAACAAAGGTATTACTGTACTTTGTTATGGCAGCCTCAGGAAACTAAAACTAAAACTGGGAAGGTGGTTACAGGATGACATTGAGCTGTCAATTCAAGGACAGCTGCTACAAAGGTGCCCTGGTTATTGCAAACCTTCCTGAGGTGTGGGGGGCAGGAGAGGACTTCCCTGACAATCTGGTAGTCAGCCTGAAGTCCGCCCCATCATAACAACTAATACTAAGATTCACAGGGGGTAAGGGAGACAGAAGGTTTTGCCCAGTTAGAAACAAATTACTGAGATATGCACCTAAAGCAAGTGTCACAGGACAGTCACAACTGCTACTAACAGAAACCATTGAGTCGTCAGAACTTGGCTGGTCTACATAGAGATGAGAGGGCAACACAATGCTTGTTAAGAAAGAATGGTGACACTGGGCTGTCAGGGCTCAGCCCAGTGTCCATTTGGTCCATTTGGAAATGACCGTAAAAGGTCTCAAGAGTTTCTCTGCAGTGGGCCCTGAGGGTGCTTTGGTTCTCTGGGGGAGATTTCTCTGAGACAAACTCCTATGATGAGGCATTAACTAGTAAGTCTTCCTGCCTAAGCGGGTTACAATGCTCATGAAGATAAGTCACTGGGGAATGAGAAAACAATACAAAACAATATAAATTCTTGTTCACTTTGTGAGGGGTGAAAAGTATAACTATTGCATTGTTTTATACACCTAAAACTAATAAAAAATTAAAAAATCATATGAAAAAATACATACCCAAGAATAGCCAATAAATAAATAAATAAATAAATTCTTGTGCTCAGGCCTGAGGAAAATCCCCTTAACCTTTATGTGAAACCAGGCAAAAGCATAAGATGTTATCATGACAATGGGACAGCAAATGTCCAGAATTAAGGCCCACTCTTTTTAAAAAGCCACCACTGCGCAAGCCAAGTCTGAGTCAACCAAAAGGCATAAACCTTATGGCCCCAACTGGAAAGCAATGTGGACGGGGCTGTTGAAACAAAAGGTCCCCCAAACTGAAATCTACGGTGTCGGTAATGATGACCATGCTGCCTCATACAGGGCTTTGGGAGGGCTGAAAACATTAGAAGTTTGTCTGCTTGAGCTACATACAGCTCTTGGGCAGCTTGAAACCAAAGTAAATGTGCCTTGCCTACTGGCACAGTCACTTTCTCCCTCCACATCTTTTCCTCTTCTACCTTCCCTGCCCCACTACCCTGACTTCAACCTGCTTGGAGCAAGGTAATTAGGGGTGGAGCCAAGGTCTCCCTGTCCCCACAGGTACAGAGAGGACACCATATACCTATCCAAGAGTATGCAGAGGAAAACTCAGGAATGGGAAGACTCAAATGTTCATGGCTCTGTTAGATTCAGGTGTCCAACTCAGCATCCCGCCTGGTTCCACAGGGAAGAGGCACTTGCATTCAACTGATGGGGTCTGGGCAAGGTTCGTAGCAGGAAAGAGGCTGTCTTGACCCTGTGGGAAGAGCTGATTCTACATACTATTGTTGCTCCGACATCTGAATGTACAGCAGGAATTGGTATGATACAGGACGTATGATACACATCCCCATCCCGTTAAGTACCAGAGATGGGTCATCCCAACTGGGAAGACCCACATGTAGAAAAGAGCTACTGGCACAAACTCCTCTGACATCTGCCACCAGTAGCTGGGTCAGGATTTATGATGTCTAAAGTTATACTATACTGATGATGTCCTATTGACTGGCAAGCCAGAAGTCTCACTCTTAAAGGCTCTGACTGCAGTGTTATACTTTTACCAGCAGGAATTGCTGATAAACCCCAACAAAATCCAGGGGCCTGCTCACCAAGTCAAGATTCTTGGACTATGCAAGTGGATTCACATCACTCAATCCCTCCAGCAATAAAAGAAAAACTACTGTTTTTTTACCTCCTCCTTCTCCCCACCAAAAATGAGGCCATGCATATTATTGGACACTTTGGTACTAGAGACAGTATGCGCCTCCCTTGGGCATTCTACTTTCTTCTTTATGTCAGCTAATCTGTAAATAATCATCTTTTAAGTGGGGCGCCAGGCTACAATGGAAGTTGTCCATCAAGCTGTGGCACATTCTCTACTTTTGGGACCCCAAAACCTTAACGACCCCTTTGAGCTACACATCTCTGAGACTGCTGCTTCTGCATTAGAGCTTCTGGCAAAGGAAGGCAGCCTCCACCCAAAGGTATTCTCTGAGTTTTAGACTTATCAATCTCGGACATGGCTACCAGGTATGCTCCCTTTAACAAGAAAAGATTGGCTTGCTGTTGGGCTCTTGTTCAAACTGATGCCAGATGAAGGCTTTGGGGCTCTCTAGCCTGATAATGCCATTTGGCAGCATATCAACTGCCTTCATGACTAGCAAGGTAAGATGTGCCCAATCAGTCTTACTTATCAAACAGAAATAGTATAACCAAGAAAGCAGCTGACTTCTTGGCTTGACATGAAAAAATGGGAGTGCCCCTACTCTGTTGTACAAAGAAAGCCACTAGATTAATGGGGTTTTTGATTTACTGACGGTTTAGCTAATCTGAAGACTGACGGTGTGCTCACTGGGCTGCTGCAGACGCGCAGCCTTAGCACCAACTATGCAAAGCCAAAAGTGGATGTGGCTGCTCTACTCAAAGAGGGCAGAGCTCAAGGCTGTCCTCATAGCTCCAGACAACATTCTTCACAATGATACTTGTTACAGTTTTACTGACTCTTGAGCTGTTGCCAATGGCCTGTTTGGAAGGCTTGGAAATCTTGGCAGATTAAAGACATCCATCTTTGGGACCACAATATGGAAACAAATAACATCTGCTGATCAAACTATCTGGATCACTGATTTACAGGCCTGGTCTCTAATGATACCAATTGAAATCAAGCTACTGATCAGACCTGCTCTGCCCAGATTTCCATCACTGACACCTATATCCAACATTATTCTGAACTTGATGACACATCCACCATAACAGACTGTGCAGAAAGTAAAGGACGCTGTTTTTGATATAGATGTTGCCACTACACACCAGACTTGTGACACCTGCCAAAAGTTGGCCTGTTTGTCTCATGGTAAAGAAGGCCACGTTGCACAGGGCGCTGTCGCCAACTGTTCCTGGCAGACTGACTACACTCAGCCTCTGAGCCCATCTCAGGGCTATCAGTGGTGCCTCACAACTGCTGTCTTTTTCAAGGTACACTGTTGCTGTTCCAGTCTGATCAGCTGGTTCTGGCCACACCACCACTGTGGCCCTTGAGACTAATATGTGTCTTATGTTTAGCTTTCCAGACCATCTGCAGTCTGATAATGATGCACCTTAAAGCTACTCAATAACTGGCTGACAGTCAAGGTATTATTGGACCTTTCAAACTCCCTACTGTCCACAGATACTGATACTGTAAAGCACTGTAACGGCCTCCTCAAATATTGACTCAAAAAGACTTCTGACTATTTCCCTCACCTCCTCCTTGTCCAAAAATCTGAGTAAACAGTTTAGTCATTGAACTCAGCTGCCTCAAGAGATCATTTCTTCTCAGCTGCTTCCTGGGTAATGATCAAGACAAAAGAGGCAGAAAGTTATATAAACCTACTTGGAAATTTAAGATTCTGCCCTGACCATTCTTAAACACAATCCTTTTCTTTCCCCCAATGGCAAACCTGGGACAGCCTGGGTTGGCATCTCTTCCAGATAACAGCCTGGTCAAAAGTAGGCCTAGCAGGTTCAAACTTAATTCTAATTCAGCTATCTAGATTCTCTTATTGAACTGACATCATCCTAGAGCCTAAGAATAATGGTTGAATTATTCTTACAAGTGAACATATATATTCACTTGGTTGAATACTACTTGCCAATTACACTTACACTGGCCCTTGTGAGCCAAAGTGGGAGACACAATGGATCTCTTAAGTTTTATAAAAATGATTTTGTTCCTGACCAAAACAGGATACAGGCCTGGGTAAGAGGAGGGAATGACTAGAAAAGAGGTGAAGTTATAGCTACTATAATGGGACACAGATTCTGTGGAGGTAGAGGGAAAGCAACAACCCTGGCACCAGGGAAGAAAACATCTTAGACTCCAGGAGGTAGAGGGGGAAGGGCACATTAATGATCGTGGTCCTTCAGAATTTCCCCTAAGCCTCCCTCAGGTAGGAAAATGTTCTGATGCAGCTCTCACCAAATGTTGCAAGCAATCTGAAATTGTCTGCTTGAGATGTCATCCCCGGCCTGATGGCTTTGACCATGAGTTGATCACCATTTTCTTTAACTTTACCAAGAAGTATTTTGGAAACAGCAGGGATGGCCAAGCTCCTGCATGTCCCATGTAATACATCAGATGTTTGCCCCACTACCATTCCCAAAGCTGAGGCTCCAACTGTGAACTAGATGATTGCCACTCAGCTGACATTCAGGTGCTCATGGCAAACAGGACACACTGAACTGACTGCCTCAGATATCCCGCCAAAAACAAGGACAAAACTCAACATTCTAACTGAGCTGGAAAAGGGGGAGGTCACACTGGGGGCAATGTCAATCTGTGCCCCTGACTGATGAAGGTCCCACTTTTGATGCACAAACAACAATAAACAACACTTTCTTTCCAAAGCACCTGTGTACCCCTGGGACTGTGCTACTTGTGTGGAAGCCAAGTGCTAACTTCCTTCCCTCCCCAAAATATGATAACTTGCAACTCAGGGGTAGAAGACACTATCCAGTATTTAAGGAAACACCACTGGCCAACAAGTTCTCAGGTGACTCAGATGTCTCCAAAATGAGGCTACCCTTGGTTACTTGGGGGATATTTCTAGAATAGTAACTGACTTGTTATTTATGCATGCCCCATGGGAAGATTTCCCTACAATGGGAAATCATCCAAATAAAAGGATGGTACAAAATTTGTGCCTGACTTAAGTCGATGTAATCGATGATGCCACTTAGGTTCTGGAAGGCATTCGTGTCAGCCTCAAATCACTAGCCAGGGTTATTATAGGTGACAGACTTGCCCTAGACTTCCTCCTTATAGGCAACGCAGAGACTGTGTAATTGCTAAAACATCTTGCTATACTTACATTAATGCTTAGGGCTAAGTTGAAAAGTCAATCAAGAAACTAAAGGAGATATGGGTGCATGGTTAAGCTCAGCACTGCACGGAGGTCACATCCTGCTGCTTGAAGTTCTGTTTAAAGTCTAGTGTGAGAAGAACTGAATGGATTAGGTCCCAGTCCCCACTGGTCAGATTAGTCAGAGTGGACATGGAGTTGTATACTAATGGGAAAATTCACCAGAAGTGACAATAATGTAGAATCAAGGATACTGTTGGGAGATAACTCTCCATGGATCCCTTATTTTCTGCATGTCTTATAAACAAAGACACTGACAGCCTTTTGTTCTGGTCTATCTTTTCAAGGTTGTTTGTATGGCAAACAGCCTTAGAAGACAGAGCCTGTCTTTCTCCAGAGTGGAGAGTAGGTTCATTTACTGGCCAGTATATTAAAGATAATGGCCCTTCTGGGGCAAAGGTTGGGGAGGTTTGCTTGCAGCTCATTATAAAAGACTTGGGTTTCCTAAAGCTCTGAGTTCTCAGCTGTGACGCAAAGCACTCTGAGTACAGCACACATGTAGGCCATTGTGTCACCCCTCTGTAACTTGGAGGTGAGGGCAAGAAAAACTGATACAAACATAAAGCTCATGCTGCTCCTTAACACTGTGAGAAATAAAGTCCCTTTTCTCTGACTTGGGAGTCTCATGTCTCTTGCCAGCATCCACAAAACTTAGCTTGCAAATAGGGTAAAATCTCAGACCCTTCAGTTCTTGCCAATAACCCAATTTTTAAAATGGGAAAAGATTTGAACAGATACCTTGGCTAAAAGATAAACAGATAGCAAAAAAGCACATGAAAAAATGCTCCATCCACATCATTAGTCATTAGAGAAATGCAAACTAAAACCACTCTATACCTACGAGCAGTTAAAATAAAAAAGCTTCATCATCCCAAGTATTAGCAAGGCTATGGAGCAACTGGAACTTGCACACACTGAAGGTTGGAATGTAAATAGCACACCACTTTGGAAAACAGTTTGGCAGTTTCTTCAAAAAAACAACACATCTATCATACAACCCAGCTATTCTACTCCTAGGTCTACTAAGAGAAATGAAAACATATGTCCAAAGACCTGTACACAAATGTTCGTAGCCCCTTTATTTGTAAGAGCTAAAAACTGGAAACCTGGGCCGGCCGAGTGGTGCGCTGGTTGCAAGCTGGCTTGCGACGCAAGCTCTGAGCAGCGGGGCCCCGGTTCGGATCCCACATGAGGGCCAGTGATGCTGCCTTCTACAGCTAAGATGGTGAACAGGTGCTCGACCTGGGACCTGCTGCAGTGGGCTGCCATAAGCTATTGTGTGTGACCGGCAGCCAGCGTGAGCTGCCAGGAGCCGCTATGAGCGGCCATCCAGAGGCCGTCGACCGACCTGCCTCACCAGGGAGGAGCGCAGTGATGGTACCAGCATGGGCCAGTGAGGCAACGTCCTCCACAACTAGACTGAAGAACAAAAGGACAGCAACTTGTCTGTTCCTCTTCCCCCGATTCCTCAGCGCTGTTCCCCTCCCCCAATTCCCCAATAAAATCTTTAAAAAAGAAACAAACAAAAAACTGGAAACAACCTAAATGTCCATCAACAGGTGGTATAGCCATAAAATAGAAATAGTACTCAGTAATAAAAAGGAACAAAATAGTAATACCCACAACAACACAGAAAACTCTCTAAAGCTTAATGCTAAGTGAGAAAAGCCAAACATGAACGAGTATTCACTGTAGGAGTCCATTTATATGACACTCTAAATGAGATAAAACTACAGTGATAAAAGTCAGAAGAGAGCCGGCCAAAGGGCGCGTTGGTTAAGAGTTGGCTTGGGACGCCAGCTCTGAGCAGCAGGGCCCTGGTTCGGATCCCACATGAGGGCCAGTGACACTGCGCCCTCTACAGCTAAGATGGTGAACAACAGCTCCACCTGGAACTGGGCTGCCTTTGAGTTGCCAGCGATGGCATAGGCTGCAGTGGGGCTGCAGTGGGCTGCCATGAGTTACCGTGAGTGGCTGGCAGTTGCCATGAGCTGCCGTCCAATGGCCGGTGAGTGACTGCCTCACCCGGGAACAGCGCAATGATAAGACCAACATGGGCCAGTGAAGCGATGTCCTTCACAATTCCCCATTAAAATCTTAAAAAATAAAAGTCAGAAGAGTGGTTGCCTGGGGCTGGGGATCAAGGTCCACTGCAGTCATAAGGCAACTTAGAGTGATAAAAATGTTCCTATGTCTTGATTGTGGTGCTGGTTACACCATTGTATACAATCAACAAAATTGAAACTCTACACTAAAATGTGTAAATTGTATTATATGTAAAGCACAACTCAATAGGCTGGGGAGGAAAAATCTGTAAGGCAACTGCTGCTTCCTAACAAACAGGAACCTTCTCATACAGTTTTAAATAAACAATGCAATTCCAGCAAAGCAAAATAAGGTCCTAGTATTTTTTTCAGTGTCATTCAAAAAGTTTATACTATAGTCCAAAAATATTCACTCACTGCAAAGGTAAGAAAAGCACCTTATTCAAAGACCTTCTGTATCTGCAAAACAGTTGTACAATAATCTCAACATAGAGTTGCCTTACCCAGTTGATTTAATCACAACGAAATAAATTTTTATTCCTAAATTGTATTGTTATGAACAGCCAATATATAATACTGTTGTTTTCCTGTTTTCAAAAAACTTCAGAGTATACTGCATGCCTAACTGGTTCAAGAAATAATTCAACATGTTACTGAAAAGCACTGATGGTTGCAATTCTATAAGGTTCCCAGTCTTACAGTAACAAATCCTGTAGAAGGTTCTAAATAGGACTAGGAAAAATGCTGTACCCAGTTGTTCTTACCTTCACGGCCCAATGACTATATACAAGGACTCAATTAAATGCCTCCCAAATCCAACCGAGGCCACTGTAATAGAATCTGTTCCACTGTTCATTGCCAAGGACTTTCCCTACAGTGAGATACTACTCACCACCATGAACAGCAAAGGGATCACACAGAACTTTTTGCAGACGATTCTCATCTAGGATTTAACCACAAATCTGGTATTGCTCCATTCATATATATTCCCCTGGTCTACCTCCACTTTGAGAAAACTGTGACCTAATCAGGTATATACCCTCAACACACCTCTAGTTAGCTACTCACATGTCTGCTCTCTCTGCAGGAGTATGGATTTGATTTTAATCAGCATGCACCCATCCAACCACTCACAAATGTTTACTGCACACCTATATGCCAGACACTAGGCATCAGAGAATATATACATACTAAACTCTTGTCAGAAAAGTGTAATCTTGAGCTGTCATCAAACTAATTAAAAGCTCATTAGATGAAATTATATTTATGGATGATTACAGTTCAATTATTTCTTACAGTTATTCTAAATTATATCTTTAGACTAAACTACACCAATGAATTGGACTACATTATTTTGCCCCATGTGAAACTGACTTTACCAAACTGCCTTTTAATGTTATGGCAATGACCTATACTGAGGATCATCATAAGACACGTGATAAGAAGATAATAACAGCAGTTCACATTTTAGAGTACTATGTGCCAGACCCATACTAAGCACTTTACATGCATCAATGAATTTAACCCTCACAAATAATCCTATGTAAAAAGTACCATTATTATTCCCTATTTGACAGATAAGGAAACTGAACTACTGACAAGAGGCTAACTTCATTTAAGCCACACACAGTGGTAGACCTAGTATATTACCCAGGCAGCCTGACTGACTCCAGAACACTTGTTCTGAGTCACTATATGACAATGCCACTGTTCATCGTGAAAGATGGTGAAGTCTTTATTCATTGCATCATTTAATGGTTTCATAATACTTCCTATGAGAAATTTTGTGTTTTAATACCAGGAGTGGCTCCTAAGCAATTGATTTGTTCTCATTTTATAACCATGAATAATGTAACCATGAATAAAGTGTTTTTTCCTTGTTCTTTACACTAGGTGCTTCATTTGGCTAGATTTGGCCCAACCAGCAAGTATACAGACTTAAATGGCATACATTTTGGCTACCATATTTCTAACTTCATTGATTATTGCCTCCACCTGGCCTATTCATTTTATCTTCACCAATTTCCTCTTACTTTTAAACAGACTAAGGTTTGGTACAAATAATTAACTACTTGAATGCAACAAAACAGTTTACAGAGAACACCTTAAAAGCTGCCTAGTTCTCATTTTATTAGATACAAAAGATGCTACTTTAGTTACCCTTAGCACGATTTTTACATAAGGACAAGAAATCAAGTGTGAGGGAAAGAACAATCAGAATTCAGAAGAATTTTATAGATCCTTAAATATTCTTAATTTCAAAACATTGGTTCTTTATGGCATGACATATACAATAAATGCTTGACTAAGTTATGGCAAACATGACTGAATATAACTAATTGTGCCTCATTAAAAAAGTTAATTACCTGACTTCAAGGGCTTTGATAGCTTCTAACATCTGTAGAAACTCTGCTGCTTTCCATACATCATTGGCTTCTTCTTCTCCTTGTATCATTAATTTTGCTGTATATGTGAATTCAATTAAATGACGAAAGGCCATTTTACTAACACCTGTAAAAAAGACATGCATTAACATGTATTCATGTTGATTCAAATCTTACAACATTTAGTAAAGGAAAAAAAAGCCCAGGGCCAGCCGAGTGGCACACTGGTTAAGAGCTGCCTTGGGACGCCAGAGGTCCCGGGTTCGGATCCCACATATGAGGGCCAGTGACACTGCCCTCTACAGCTAAGATGCTGAACAACAGCTCAACTTGGAGCTGGGCTGCCATGAATTGCCAGCGACGGGCGTAGGCTGCAACCCCTGCTGCAGTGGGTTGCCATGGGCTACCATGTGTAGCCAGCAGCCAGCGTGAGGGGCTAGCAGCCGCAGTGAGTGGCCGTCCAGAAGCTGGCGACTGATCTGCCTCACCCGGGAAGAGCGCAATGATGGGGCCAACTTGGGCCAGTGAAGCAACATCCTCCACAACTAGACTGAAGAACAAAAATGACAGCAACTTGTCTGTTCCCCTTTCCCCAATTCCCCAGCGCTGTTCCTATCCCCCAATTCCCCAATAAAAAAATCTTAAGAAAAAAAAGCCCAGTGTTTGGGATTTGATTAGTATTTGTCCTTTTTGAAGATTATTTCCTGGCAGAATCCTCATTAACAGTACAGTATTATTGTAGCCAAGTTCCAGCACTAACTAGTAAACTAAAATCTTTTCCCAAAGATTTCCTAAGGCTCTTACAGAAGAGTAAAACCTATCACTCAAGCATGAGTTGGTATTACATGTCAGACATACTGTGTTTCCTGCCAGGGAGCTCTGCATCAACTCAGCTCCAAACTCTTGGATGGCTTTCCACAACTTAGCAGATAAAATTTCAGTACTACTCCGCCTTTATTTCAAGGTTCTTCACCTTAGTTTTCTATTGATCACTATTTTCCCTTCCAAATTTTAAATTATATCAAATACACTATATACTGATTCTCAAATAAACCTTTCACTTCCTAAAAGCTTCCTTGTCTTCATTAATACTTGCCCTTTTTCTTGAATGCTTAATCACTTTATCTCTGACTGTACAAATCCTACCACCATTGAAGGCCCAATTCTAATGCCACACCTTTAATGAAACCTTCTTTAGAACTTGCCCCAGGCTGAACTCTGTACTGATAATTACAACTTATGGACATCTTAAGCTACTGAAAGGAAATGATTTTGTCTTCACACTCACCTCACAGTAACTAACATAACAATGCTTCCTAAAATGCATGCACATAAGTAGGAATAAGTGCTAAAATCACTTTCAAAATTAAGCTTTCCATGATTCCAACTTCTCTTTACAAGTGTTGTGTTTACATTTGGGCCCAAAAGGGTGCTCTATTTCTTTATGCCCTTCAATGCTATATATTATTATTTTAGTCTGGTAATGCAAGGCTACAAAAAGCGATTGACAGGAACAAAGAGAAAACTACTTTTTAACATAAAATGTGTACTGCTAAGAAATGTGCAAGTTCAAACTGCACACAATATGCACAATTGCAAATACAAAAATATTTGTATGTACTTCCCATGCTCGTTATACACCTGAATGTGGCCTTCAGGACAACAGTAAGAATGCTGGTAGAACATCCACCATCCCCTATTCATGTAAAGAAAGGATATCATTCAGAGAGTCAGAACTTTCAAGTTTTAGTTTAGTCCCAGCTCTCCATGACCTGTGTGCTTTGGGTCAAATCAGAATCTCTGAACCTAAGCAGACTCATCTTCAAAATGTCTGATAGCAATCTGAATATTGAGAAAGACCATAAAATATAATATACTATGACCATGTTACATGCTACCAAATAAGCACACTAAAAATAACTGGATTCATTGAAGGCTAATTTTATTTGGGTCCACTGAATCTTTTTTCTCTTGGTTGCATTTTGACCATGTTGTTCTTTATTATATTAGAGCAGCCTGATGGATAGTCAACTTTTGCTGGTTTTTTGTTTTGTTTTGAAGGAAGTTTTGACCAACTGTTTTCAAAGTACAGCAAAAGTCCTTTCTAAAAACCATGTGTAAATTTTTCCTGAAGTAGAATTTTTTATAATCCAACACAAATATGTGTATCAGGCATAACTCTAAATACATGTATTAAGTCACTTCTTCTTCATAACAATCCTATGAAGTACTTACTATTATAATCCCCATTTTACAGATGAGGAAATTGAGAGAGAATTAAGTACCGTATTTCCCCATGTATAAGACGCTCCCATGTATAAGACGCACCTTAATTTTGTGGCCCGAAATTTGAAAAAGAAATGTATTACATGAAGTTATTGAACTCAAGTTTATTCATCATAAAATTCATACAACTCCTCATCACTGTCAAAACTCCCAACCATTAGCTTGTCCTCATCTGTGTCTGATGACGAATCACTGTCTTCATATATTGCCTCGCCCTCAGTTCCATCTATGGCATTTGAAATGCCACACTTCTTAAATGACTTGACAATGATCTACAACCACTGTATAAGACGCACCCAGTTTTTAGACCCCAAATTTTTTGAAAAGGGCTGCATCTTATACATGGGGAAATACGGTAACTTGCCAAAGTCACATAGCGTTGAGTGATAAAACTAGGATCAAACCAATGGCCCAACTCCAAAGTCCATAATAAAGATTTTTAAATAGGATGATGGCAGGAAACATTCCTGCTTGGAAGAGTTTGAATACCCATGGTTTCATTCACTATAGGCCCATAATCTCTTATCTTTAATCCCAAAGTCCCCCAAATCTCTTAAAACCAGAAGTTTTCCCATAAATTTGGCAGCAAAATTTGATCTGGACTGACATGAGGCTACTTATAGTCTTTATCCCAATTGGAGTAAATACTAATATGCTACACTGCCAAAATATTATTTGGTTATAGCATGTTACCTTACACCCCACTGGGAGTATTTTGTAATACACATACCTGCATTATCTTTAAAAAAAATTCTAAAAAATTTTAATTTCAAGAAACATCTGGCCTCAAGGATTTCAGTATGTGGACTCTGTTCCCTATCTTAGTCGATCAGAATCACCTGTAGACTTAATAAAAGCATGAGTCCCTGACCTCCAGAATCAAAGCTGAGACAGAGAACTGTTTTTTATAAGCACTCTAGGTGCTTCTTATGTGGCAAATCCAACACTGGTGGTAGGAATAAACCATTGACCTTAATTAGCTAACATGAACCAAACTGAAAACTCCTGCCCAGGTTAAATGACGTGGTGGTAGATGATATATGGTTGCAAAAGTATTTTATTCTCTGTATTTAAGGAAAATGTTAATATTAACACCTTAACCTGAGGTTCTTTTTTCACTTAGGAAGAAGCAAAAGGGCAGCATTCTAGAATTTCTCTAGTTTTAGAAAATTCCCCTAATTGGTGGAGACTCCTACTCAAAAAGAAGGATGAACGTGTGTGTAGTTGGATGTTTTGTTCTAGGTAGTAAGGGCTAAACTTTGACATGAGCGAAAAATAGGTGCTTATGGATCTATGGTTTCAGAAGCAGAGAAGAATAGATTTAGAAAATTGGAGGCTCAGATTAGGAGAAGGCTGTTATTTTCGAACAAGGAAATGCATGTCTGTTAAAGATTTTATGTCGTATGAATCCAAGTCGCAAACCACAAAGCAACTGGCTTTGAGGACAAGAATTTTTATTTGAAGCCAAAGGTGAACCTGTGGTTCTAATCAAAGGTAACTTACTTCACCAGGAACCTAGCAGAGAGGTAGTAGCTCTGTTTGCACCTAATGACAATTTATACTCATAGAGAATATTAGAATTCAAATTTATTTTACATACATGTGATTTGCTTTCACAAAACCCTGTAGGACAGTGGTTCTCAACACTGGCTGCACATTGAAATCGCCACAGGGCAGTGCTACCCTAACTCTGCTGTACATAGGAATCATCTGAGGATCTTGTACTGATCCGGCAGATCTAGGGTGGAGCCTAAGAGTCTACATTTCTAACAAGCTCCCAGGCGATGCCCACACATCACTGGTCCTCAGACGACACCTTGAATAACAAGGGCCTAGAGAACTTTTAAATACAGATGCTTGGATCCCAACTCTTAAAGACTGATTTAATTTATCTGGAGATACAGTACCAGGGAGGGCACTGGTACTTGCAAAAGCTCCCCGTATGTTTCTAATGTGCCACTAAGGAAAAGAACCATCACTAGAGGTCATTACTCATATTTTACAGATGGGCGTTCCAGTTCTAGCTAAGATGGAGAAAGCACTCTACCCTATCTTCTCACATTAATTACAACTAAAAATCCTGGACAGAATACATACAGCAAATATACAAGGACTCTGAAAAATGGAAGCAAGCAGATTGGAGAGAGAAATCAAAACTCAAAGAATAGCAGTGAGTTTCCTGGTTGTTATTTTTCCTCCCACATATCCCAGCTTAGACTTGAGGATAGCCTGAACCCCATAACAGTGCAACAGGTGTAGACAGAAAAAGCTCCAAGAGAAACCCTTTCTGGTTAGAGAACCAGGAAAGAAGATGGAGTGAGTGAGCGAATGTGTGCGAGTTGAGGGTGGGAGGGAATACTTGGTTTTTATTCCTCTCTTTCGGCCCTGCCCCAAGGCAAGCCCCAGTTCTGATATTGTACACCTGATATTGGTTGGTGGCCACCAAGCAAGCACCTAAAATCTAAGTTAAAGTTCTGACAGAGAACTAGGAAAGAGACTACTATCTGAGGAGCACGAAGAGAATTCTTTTTATTTTTTTCTCTCACTTTTCTCTCACTACTTTGTCCAAGAGGAGGATCCCATGGTGGGAAGTCTAGATAGCATCGGGTGGCTAAAATCCCAGTTTTCTAGCTGGAGGACAAGGAAAAGGCCTAGGAGCTACAGCGCAGAGGAAATCAGACAACAGAACTGGAGAAAAGGTCTTCTGTGTAGGCAGTCTCAAGCTCACCATCGAGCTGCACGCATGTGGAACTGACCCAAGCCAACAGCAAATGCTTGGAGAACTGCACTATGGCATGAACTACCAATCAACCCAGGTGGGCACACCTGGGACCTGAAGAGCAAAACAAAAGTCTTGAAAACTAAATTGGAATTGGAGCTACAGCCCACCTAAGTCTGAACCTGACCAGGTTGATTTGCCTCCTAAAACAAAACAAAACAAATCTCCCGAGGATTTTAACAGCACCCATAGTGTGATGACATAATATTCAAAATATCCATGACATAGTCCAAAATTACTTAACATATTTTCAGATTAAAAAAAGAAAGTTAAGATGCCCAAGGTTACACAGCTGACAAACAGTAAAGCCGGGATGACAACTCAGGTTTTCTAATTACATGCCCAGGACTTTCTCTATAGCCAGGTGACCTAGGCAGATAGTATAGCAATCCCACAGTTAACACCTTGATTATTCTTTGAGGCAAATTGATTCTTTAAACCTGAATCTGGCAAATAACAAAAACAGAGTGCTCTTACATTTTACTTCCTTATCTGTCTACAGTTTAAATACTAAAGACTTGGGTGTACTATGTATTATAATGGACAAAGCAGGTCAGAGGTTGAGAGGTACAAGAGACAATCCCAAGGTGACTAGTCTTCAGAAGACCCTGCTTCTCCAGGTAGTTCAGTATTCCTCACTCCACCACAAATCCATATTCTGGCCTGGGCTTTTTTTTTTTTTTTTTTTCCACTTTTTAAGATTCTGCTCAGAAGTCAACTTCTCTTTAAAATCTTTCCTATTTCATTAAGGTAGACTAAACCACTCATTCTCCCTCCCCAGTGACACCATTCCATAATAAAAGTCTCTGCAACACTTTTTACACTTTTTTTACCTGCTTATCCATGATTAAATCTGCAAATTTTTAAAGGGCTGTCTTATTCATCAATTTTTCATTTCATGGGTCTAGCATAGTGTATGTGTGTGTGTATAAGTAGCCCCAATTTATTAAGCTTTGACAAGCCACTAAACACTATGCCAGGCACTCTGCATTTGTTATTTCAATTAATCAAGCCTATTAACCCACTTTTCAGATGAAGAAGCGAATGTGCAACTGAAGTTAAGTAACCTGCATGAGGTCATACAGTACCTCAGATGAATAAATGGAGGAAATCTTAACTTGTAATACAAAACAACACCATCTAGGCAGCTAGATTCTCACTATAGTTAGCTTTGTGGATTTCCACTATGCCTGTGCTCTGTCCATCACAGATAATCAACAGATAATCTAGCTATGTATATAGCAGCTAGAGTGCTAGATAAAATGGAACCTACCAAAATACAAGAACATTCTTAACTCTTTACAGTTCCTTTACTCACCTAGGCATGAAAATGCTTCCAAGGAAGTAGTGTTTCTAGGCAATCCATTCTTAACAAAAACTAAGTATCACCGTGAAAAAGATACAAAACCAAAACTCAAGAACCTTGAAAGAAACTAAAGTTCTGTATTTATGTAGGCAAGCTGATTTACTTCCTGGAGTTTTGTACTGTGAATCCCTTGCTAGCTGGACAACTGTAGGCAAGTAACCTTTTGGAGCCTGTTCCTTGACGTGTAAATTGAAAATATTACCACATACTTCAAAGGATTCCTATGAACCTCAGAAAACACAATAAACTACATAGCACAATACCTCGCAATTGGCAGGCTATTATTATAGAAAATTCAAGCAAGTATAAAAAATTATTATTGTAAGACAGTATATAGCGGATAACCCCTTGCATCCCAGACCTTCTATAGCCACTAGAACTACTCTGAATGCTATTTCAGTTCATCTTTCCTAACTCTTTTCACATAATGACAGACCACTTCACATTGCGCATGTCATCTGTACCTCTGCTAGTAGAGGCCTCTGCTGCATCCTCAACAATCTGAATCAAGCCCATTGAACAAAAATGGGAATTTATTTGTTAATATGTTTTCAAAACACAATGACAACTAGTTTTTAATAGTAGAAAAGACTCCTTTAAGAGACCAACATCTACTATCTAACGTAAGAGTTTTTCCTGGCAGATCATTTTACCAAGCACTTTACTGAAAGTAAGAATTCTCAGGTGTCAAAAGAACAAATTATCCAATCACCTAACAGAAACCAGTGATGCCTGTGTCCCATGGTATCTTGCTAAATTAACTGTCTAAAACGTCTTCATTAATTGTAATGTTTGCTAAGCATTGTATTTAAAACAAATATTTACCTTCTATCTCCACCAAAGGTTCCTGAGTAAATTCTTGAAAGAATTTGTAGAAGAACTTACTGCAAGCAGCCAAAACAGCCTTGTGGGCCTTAAAATGGTGACCTACATAAAAAAGAAAATAAAATCATGCATATTCACAAAAATCAAACATAAAACTAGAAAACAAATTAGAAAGTTACATATAAAGTAGATCTTTATAATAGAATTATAAAACTATATACATTACTTAAGTCAAAATATTCTTGGCAGGTATCTTAACAAATTTTAACCTCAACTAGACAAAGCCAGATCTTTACCTCAAAGACCTTATTAAGTCAGTTTTATAAAGGCCAGTTTACAATACTCCAGGAGGTAAGGAACCTCCTACCACTTAATTGAAGAATGAAAGGCAAATTCTATTCAGTTGAAACTACTAAATATAAACACAACCCAAAAGGTTATACTATGGAGAGAAGAAAAAGCCACAGAACAAGCACAAAGCTGGATGTGTTTGCTATGGGAAACATTTTAATATGCCTAATATATGGAAACTCAATCTACAGCAGACCTATTATAAAGAACAGCTTGCCTTTAGAAGCCTATTTTCACTGAACAGAAAAGACACCTAAGCTGGGTTTGCCTCCATGACAATGACAACCCCCAAGACTGATAAAGACCCCATTTTATTCAGGGGCTTCCCAAAGAGGGTACCAGCGCTGCAAAGGATTCTCTCACACTCTCCCTCCAAGACCATCTGAGAAACTGGAAAAAAAATCAACACTTCCCAAGTGATCCCTGTCAGATACTTCTTAAAGCCGCTTACCAACAACAGGCTATTAACCAAACATTTAGAGACATCCTCCCTATCCCACATCATAATCCTGCACTCAAGTGTGCAATGGGCAAACTTCAAAAGGCTACTAGAAGTTAAAATGCCGTGAAAATGTTAAAAAGCACAACTGCCTCGCTAACTAGCCTTCTGCAACATGGTCTAAGGGAGCAGACACTGACAAGTGCCGTCGGGTCTCAGCGAATACTCTCCTCCGACTTTTGATAGGGAGCCAGAGGGGGTGGGTAAAAAAGAAAAAAAAAAGGCGGGTGGGGGGAGAGATAAGAACTAAAGCCACAAATTCGCTCCTCTGCCCACTACCCTACCCACCGTCGACAATCAGGGTGATGTCAGTAAACCGGTCCTGTTCTCGCTGTTCATTCAATCGGTCCAGGATCATTTTATGATGTTCAGGGAACTCCTGAAGGCATTCCATCGTCTCTTCGGCCTCCATGGCCATCGGATTGCTCTACAAAAGAGGAGCATGATAATGTACACCCATGAGCTTGGGCTGAGGAACAAAACCCTTAAAGCATAAAACAACAAAACCCCAGGAACGTGAAAAGAAGGGAGGAGGGTGAGACAAGAGGAGAGGAAGGCGAGGAAAGAAAGAAAGGCGAGCCGGGTGGCCGCCGCGCGTTGGGGGCCGGAGCCACGGCCGCGGGACTCCCAGCCTGACCTAATTGGAGTCGGGAGACGCGAGCTGGAGCCGGGTGGGCACAGCGCCGGACGCTCCCGGCGCCGGGGCGCGCAAATCCGGCAGCGGAGGGGGCCCAACAGCTGCGGCGACCCTTTAACGGCCAGCCAAGCCCTTCTGCCCGGCCCAGGCTCCCGCCGCCCTGGGGCCCGGTCCGGCCCGCGGCCCACAACGACTCCCGGGTCGCCTCTCCCTCCCCCGTCCTCCCTCTTCTCCCCCGCCCCGACCGGGCCGGCACTCACTCAGGGAAGGAGGAGCGGCCCGGGCGTGCACGTCACTTACGTCGACGTACTGCGTCACCGCGTCGGGCTTCGGCTGACGCGAACGCCTACCGAGAGCGATTACGGAAGGGGCGGGCCACGCCCCCACACACACTCCCCCTAGTGGCGAAGCGGAGCCAACAGAGGGGATTTGGAGCGAGGCGAGGGTGAGGCCGCGCGCGCTGCGAGGAGGAAATCGGGCTGCGGGGTGTTGGGCCCGTTCAGGGCCTGGCTGTGCCTGGGCGGGATCTTAAATCACCGCCCTCCCGTCTTCCACCCACCCCAGCCAGACTCTAGGTGTGAGCACTTCCACTGGGACCTCAGCACAAACTCGCAGCGCGGTCCCGGTGTGCTTTTATCCCGCGGCTCCTCCGGCCCCGCCCCGCCCCGCCTCCTTTCCTCCCAAGTCCTAAGTTGACCCGCCTTACCTACTCGTGATCCTCCCTGTCCTCTCCATCCCTCAAAGCCTTTACTTCCCCGCTCTAACCTCCCAGGGCGTAGCTAGCCGCACACCTTCCCCTACCCCTAAACAGCGCCTCGCCCTCCATTTCCTCACGAGCTCTTAGGGCGCGCCCTCCGCTCGGGACTGGCCGGCGCACGTGCGCTCGCTCCGAGACCCGGGCGGCCGAGACGCGGGCTGCGGCGTCCACGGGCGCGAGCACGTTCGGCCGCCTGGGATCTTCCTCCCGGGTGCCCGCCCTCTCCGTGCTCTGCCGGCAGCACGTGTTTGCTAGGCTCTGCACCAGGATCTGCTCGGGTTATTTACACTTGATACTGTTACCACCACTCTCGGCTCCCTACCCTACCGCGCTTAAAGCGGTCAGTGACCCATAAACAGGCTCACGTGACTGGCTCCTACATTCATTCGGAAAAAAATAAAGTTTTTTTAAGGGTAATCAGTTGGTGACGTTCTTTAAAAAGAAAAGAGTGGGAATTAAGTGAGAATTCAAATAGCTATGTACAACGGTGAATGTTATTATTTCAACAGTTATTGAGAGTTAACACTGTGCTAAACACTGTAAATCCAGTAGTGAACCAGGCATATGAGGTGGGACAATTAGGTTCGCAAACTCACCCTAGAAAGAGTGCTACATACCTCATTGCTGAATATCACTACAGTCACCTTCGAAGTGACCCTTGGGAAGCTATGCACCGACGCCAGCGCCTACTCCACCCTTCAAAGCAATTTTGGAAATCTATTCTGGAATGGCCATCAGAGCTGTCCTCGTATCGTTACTATTGATGTCCTGAATGTCATCAAAATGTCTTCCTTTCAATATTGCCTGTATCTTTGGGTAAAGCAAGAAATCATTGGGGCCAGATCAAGTGAGTAGGGAGAGTGTTCTAATACAGTTATTTGTTTACTGGTTAAAAACTCCCTCACAGACAGTGCTGTTTGAGCTGGTGCGCTGTCGTGATGCAAGAGCCATGAATTGTTGGCGAAAAGTTCAGGCCGCCTAACATTTTCACGCAGTCCTTTCAGCACTTCTAAATAGTAAACTTGGTTAACTGTTTGTCCAGTTGGTACAAATTCATAATGAATAATCCCTCTGATATCAAAAAAGGTTAGCAACATCACTGCAACAAGTTTTCAAACTTCATTGTCAGACCTGTATCTGGTTTCTGCCTTCCGAATCTTAGTCTGATAAAGTAGCTAGACATCTTGAACAGTTAATTGCCTGGGAGCTGACTGCTGAGGGTTAAAAAATGCGAAGAACAAGGTAATCTGGGGATCAAGGAAAGCTAGTGACCTTAAGAAGCAATATGAAGTCTGAGTGTTTTTAGCTGAGGGGCACTGAGATTATAGCATTCCACAAATTGAAAGAATGTTGCTGGTGCTGACCCACAGGGGCCTTGCAAACAGTGTTAAAGGTGTAAGATTTTCTTATAATCACAAAAGGAAGCCTTGATGATTGAGCAGAATAGTAAAATTTACTTTTTAGAGACAATTCTAGCCCCAATATGGAGAATAGATTAAATCAGTGGGTCTCAACCTTCCTAATGCCGAGACCCTTTAATACAGTTCCTCATGTTGTGGTGACCCCCAACCATAAAATTATTTTCATTGCTACTCTATAACTGTAATTTTGCTACTGTTATGAATCGTAATGTAACTATCTGATATGCAGGATGTATTTTCATTGTTACAAATTGAACATAATTAAAGCATAGTGATTAATCACAAAAACTATGTAATTATATATTGTGAAATATTTATTTCTAATTACAAATAAATGAAATTTTGTCTTGAAGCATGGAGACGGATAGAGGAGTGGTGTCTTGGTTCCTAAGACCATCAAAAATATGTGTTTTCCAATGGTCCTAGGCGACCCCTTTGAAAGGGTCATTCAACCCCCAAATGGGTCGCGACCCACAGGTAGAGAACCGCTGGATTAAATGGTGCAAGATGCAAGGGACCAGTTGTGAGCTGCTGCTAGTAATCAGTTCTTTAATCCCACAGGGCAGATGGGATTAGAGAACTGGATGGAGTCTAGAGATAGAATCAATATTGGCTGGAAAGTATGTCATAGGTACTAAATGTGTAATGCTGAATATATTCAAGACAAGAGGAGAACAGTCAAGGATGGCTTCTGGATTGTTGGTACCATTACCAAAATAGGGACTACAACTGGAGGAACTGGTTGGGGAGAGAGGATGGGGCAGGAATGGGTAATTTTAAGGAGGTACCTAAACGGAGATGATGTCAACAAGGCACTTTATATGGATACCTGAAAAGAGTCTAGTGAAGAGAGCTAACCTGAGAGATTTTTAGCATAAAGTGGATATTGAAGCCATGGAAATAAATGAGACATTTAAGGAGAATCTGCAGGGATGATAGGCTAGCAGCTTGTGGGTTGAATTAGACTACTCGCATTTTCATTATTATCATCATCATTATTATTCACACAGTGGTTTTTTTTTAAGTTGTTGAAGAAACTGCACATAGATAAGCTTTTTGGAAACTCCAGCATACAGGACTACTTTTCTGTACAACAATTGGATTGAGCCAAATGGAGACAGCCCTCTCTATATGAGATATGAGCTATCCAGTTCACCACAGCCCCCAACATTTCTAATGTCTTAGGCCCAGAATATATTATTCATTTTTACTTGCCTTGTTCCTAAAGCATTTGGGTTTGAACTCTTGATCTGTAGAGTCAGAATAGAAGAGGGTATAGGACTTTATCCCTGAAAAGTATCAATGTGTATGGGTTGAGTAGGAAAGGAAGAACCTGAAAGGACAGCATGGCAGCTGGAGAAAGGAGGAACACCAGAGCAGTATGGCATCAAGGAGGTCAATGTTTCAAAAAAGAGGGCATGACCAGCGATGCCAAATGCTGCCCAGTGGTCAAGCTAAATAAAGATTAGGAATGACCCATTAGATGTAGCATCATGGTTGTCTCTGGTAGAAGACCTTTGTAAGAACAGTTTTACTTAAATTCTGAAGAGGGCAGGGTGAGAATTCTATATCCAAGTAGGTTAAAGAATAATTAGGAAAAGAAATTGAGATGACAATGGTAGAACTCTCATTAAAAAATGAGGGAGGAGAGAAAAGAGTACCTGTAGAGGGTGATGGGTCAAGCCAGTTGCAGTTTTTGTGTTTGGGGATGGGAGAGACTTAATTTAAATGCTGACAAGGAAGGATCCAGCAGAAGAAGATGATAGAAAATACAGGAGAAAAAGGGGCTAATTGTACAAGAGAGGAAGAGACTAGAGAAGATGAAGTTGAGAGGACAGGTGAATGAATCAGCCTTAGGGTAGGAAGAGGGACATCCATTATTACTGAAAAGATTCATGGATTGGATGCTCTTAGGAGTGTAGATTTGTTTTCAAGAAGTTGGGAAAATTTATAACTGGAAAACCTCTATTTTCTCCGTGAAATAGGTGGCCCAGATCATGTACTAAAATCAACGTTGGGAGAAGAAGCACGTGTGTGTGTGTGTGTGTGTGTGTGTGTGTGTGTGTGTGTGTGTGTGTGTTAGGAAGGAGAAGTTTGAGATTGGAAGATTAGTTATTTAAGACTGTGTAACAAATCGCCCCAAAATGTAATGGCTGAAAACAATATTATTATTTCACAGTTTCTGTGGGTCAGAAATCTAGATGTCACTTAACTGGGTTTTCAGGGTCTCTCACAAGTTTCCTGTCAAGATGTCAGCTGGTGTTGCTGCCATCCCAAGGCTCAGTAAGGGGAAGGTCTGCTTCCAAGGTCACTTCAGTGATTGTTGACAGAATTCAGTTCCTCGTAGGCTGTTAGATTGAGGACTCCAGTTTTCTTTCCAAGCTTTCCCTTCATATGGGACTCACCATAGGGACTGACAGCTAGATTCCTTCAAAGAGTGCAACAGAGAGGGAGCAAGACAGAAACCAAAGTCTTTTTTGTAACCTAATCTCAGAAGTGACATTTCATCACTTTTGCTATATCCTATTTGTCAGAAGCAAGTCACCAGGTGTAGGCCATAGTCAATGGCACAAATATTAGGAGACATGATCATTGGGCGCAATCTTAGAAGCTGCCTACCACAGAACAAAACGGAAAAGATTTGAAATGGGTCTTGTTATTGTAATGTTACAGTAGCATCAACAGGATTCAGTAGAAGTTGGTGACTGGGAATTTATGATAGCAGTCTGCTGGACATTGTTATTTCCTCAGGAAGCATTCAGTAGTCAGGTACCTACAAGGATAGGTGACATAGAATGAAGTCAGTGTTAAAACACAGTTCTCTGTGGTGCAAATTTTGTGTCAGTTAATAATAACCCGGTTTATAGATGTTCTCTGGAGTTAAAATGGATTCTTCAAACATAAGGAGAACTGACAGATAGTTCTGGCTACCTTAGCGATGTCCCTTTATATGTTTCAAGGCAACATTAGGAAGGAGACAGCAGGGTGGTTAAGAATTTGGTTTGAAAGATAGCCTGGGGCCGGCCGAGTGTCGCGTTGGTTAAGACCTGGCTTGGGACACCAGCGGGCCCCGGTTTGGATGCCACATATGAGGGCCAGTGACACTGCCCTCTACAGCTAAAATGCTGAACAACAGGTCAACCTGGGGCAGGGCTTCCTTGAGTCGCCAGAGATGGCGTAGGCTGCAGCCCCTGTGGCAGTGGGTTGCCATGGGCTACCGTGTGTAGCCAGCAGCCAGCGTGAGTGGCCAGCAGCCAGTGTGAGCGGCCGTCCAGAAGCTGACGACTGATCTGCCTCTCCCGGGAAGAGCACAATGATGGTGCCAACTTGGGCCAGTGAAGCAACGTCCTCCACAACTAGACTGAAGAGCAAAAGGACAGCAACTTGTCTGTTCCCCTTCCCCCAATTCCCCAATTAAAAAAAAAAAAGAAAGAAAGATAGCCTGGGTTGAAGTCTTTATTCAACTTAACAGCTGGGTGACTTTGGATGAGTTGTTTAACTTCATTAAGCTTACATTTGCTCACCTTTAAAATAGTGTTGTTGTGGAAAGCAAATGAGATAACCCAAGGGAAGCATTTAGATTAGTACCTGGTATATAGTAAGTTTTCAGTAAATGGTTTTCATTGTTATGCTCTAGTATAAGGTTTATATTGCTATCTGCTAAATTTTGTTTGATTATATGACTACTTTATTAATGTTTTAGTTTTGATGTCCATTTAGATAGTAAATCTTGCCCAAATACAGTGTTTTTAAAAATGATTTTTATTAAAATATAGCTAACATACAATATTATATTAGTTTCAGGGGTACACCATAGTTATTCAACATTTATAAACCTAAAGAAGTGATCATCATGATAAGTCCAGCAACCATTTGACACCGTACCACACAATCACAATATTATGGACTATATTCCCTATGTTGTATATTACATCCGCATGACTTTTGGGGATGTTTGAGCCTCTTATTCCCCTTCACCTTCCTCCTGACCTTTTAAAATTTTTTCAATTACGGTTGACATTCAATATTATATTAATTTCAGGTGTACAGATAGTGTTTAGACATTTATATAATTTAAGAACTGATCCCCCTGACTAGTCTAGTACTCACCTGGCACTATACATAGTTATGCATATCACCATATTATTGATTATATTCCTGTGCTTTACTTTACATCACCATGACTACTATGTAACTACCAGTTTGTACTTCTCAACCCTGTCACCTGTTTCACCCTGCCCTTTCCCATCTATTACCCTGATAAATCTAGTACCCGACTGACACCATACATAGTTATTATAATATTATTGACTATATTTTGTACGCTATAGCCCACATCCCCATGACTACTGTGTAACAACTAATTTGTATTTCTTCATCCCTTCCCCTTTTTCACTCACCCCCAACCCTACTCCCATCTGGCAACCATCAATATGTTCTCTGTATCTATGAGTTTGTTTCTGTTTTGTTTGTTTGTTTTATAGAGTGTGTTTTTTTGTTTGTTTTGGTTTTGGTTTTGTTTAAGTTTTTTTTTAAAGATTTTTATTGGGGAATTGGGATGGGAACAGTGCTGGGGAATTGGGGGAAGGGGAACAGACAAGTTGCTGTCCTTTTGTTTTTCAGTCTAGTTGTGGAGGACATTGCTTCACTGGCCTATGTTGGTATTATCATTGTGCTCTTCCCGGGTGAGGCAGTTGCTCGCCGGCCATTGGACGGCCTCTCACCGCAGCTCACAGCAGCTCACACCAGCTACCAGCCACTCATGAGAGCTCACGGCAGCCACTCACGGTAGCTCACAGCAGCCCACTGCAGCCTCACTGCAGCCCATGCCGACACCAGTGACTCACGGCAGCCCAGCCCCAAGTCGAGCTGCTGCTCACCATCCTAGCTGTACAGGGCACAGCACCACTGGCTCCCATGTGGGACCCGAACCAGGACCCTGATGCACAGAGCCAGCGCTCCCAAGCCAATTCTTAATCAATGTGCCACTCGGCCGGCCCTCTGTTTTGTTTGTTGATTTTCTTATTTAGATCCACATAAAAGTGAAATCATATTGCACCTGTCTTTCTCTGACTTGCACTCTACTCAGCAAGCACAGTACCCTCTAGGTCCATCCATGCTGCTGCAGTTGGCAAGAACCCATTCCCTTCCATGGCCGAGCAATATACCATTGTACATATGTACCACTTATCCATTCTTCCATCGATAGACACCCAGGCTACCTCCACATCTTGGCCATTATAAACAATTCTGCAATGAACATATGGATGAATATGTCCCCTCGAAGTAGCATTTGGGTTTCTTCAGATAAATACCCTGAAGTGGGATTACTGGGTCCTTCTTTGTCTCTTGTTATAGCTTTTATTTTAAAGTGTATTTTGTCCAGTCTAAGTATTGCTACCCCAGCTTTTTGTTTGTTTCCATTTTCACAAAATATCTTTTTTCATCCCTTTATTTTCTGTCTGTGTGTCTTTCAATCTGAAGTGATTCTCTTATAGGCAGAATATGTAAGGGCTTGTTTTCTTATCCATTCAACCCTCCTGTCTTTTGAGTGGAGCATTTAATCCATTTACATTGAGAGTAATTGTTGATAGATACATAGCTATTGCCATTTTATTATTTATAATTTTGATTTTTTTTTCTATCTTAAAGAAGGCTAATATTCTTTGTAATACTGGTTTGGTGGTGATGAGCTCCTTCAGGTTTTTTATCTGGGAAGCTCTTTCTTCTTTGATTCTAAATGATAGCTTTGCTGGGTATAATAATCTTGGTTGTGGGTCCTTGCTTTTCATCACATTGAATATTTTGTGCCAGTCCCTTCTGGCCTGCTAAGTTCCTGTTGAGAAATCAGCTGACCCTTTTATGGGAGCTTCCTTATAAGTTACTAGTTGCCTTTCTCTTGCTGCTTTTAGGATTCTTTGTTTGTCTTTAACCTTTGGCATTTTAATTATAATGTGTCTTAATGTGGGCCTGTTTGGGTTCATCTGGTTTGGGACTCTCTGTGCTTTCTGGACTTATATGTCTATTTCCTTCACCAGATTAGGAAAGTTTTCAGTCATTTTTCTTCAAATATGTTCTCAGTCCCTCACTTTCTCTCTTCTCATTCTGGTACCCCTATGATGCAAACATTGTGACACTTGATGTTGTCCCAGAGGTCTCTTAAACTATCCTCATTTTTTTGGATCCTTTTTTCTTTTTGCTGTTCCGATTGGGTGTTTTCTCCTACCTTGTCTTCCAAATCACTGATATCACTGATTCGATCCTCTGCTTCATCTAGTTTGTTGGTGATTCCTTCTAGTGCATTCTTCAATTATTGTATTCTTCACTTCTGACTGTTTTTTGTGTTTTGTTTTTTTAATTAAAGTTAATGGGGGTGACAATAGTAAAGTTACATAGGTTTCAAGTGTACAATTCTGTAATACATCATCTATATATCACATTGTGTGTTCATCACCCACAGTCAGTTCTCCTTCCATCACCATATATTTGATCCTGTTTACCCTCATCTATTACCCCCCTCCCCCTGGTTACCAGAGGGTAAAGACTGGTTCTTTTTTATGGCTTCTATGTCTTTTTTATGCTTGCTATCTCTTTGTTGAAGTTCTCACTAAGTTCCTTGAGCATCCTTATAACCATTGTTTTGAACTCTGTATCTGGTAGGTTGCTAGTCTCCATTTCATTTAGTACCGTTTCTGGAGTTTTCTTCTGTTCTTTCATTTGGGGCATATTTCTTTGTTTCCTTATTTTGACTGCAGCTGTGTTTGTTTCTATGAATTAGGTAGATCTGCTATGTCTCCCAGTCTTGGCCAGGTGACCTTATGTACCAGGGCCTGTGTGGCCCTTGTACAATATCCCTGGTCACCTGCTCCAGGTGTCCCTTGTGTGGGTGCGTGTGCCCTCCTGTTATAGTTGAACCTTGATTGCTATTGGCACGTCAGTGGATGGGATTGACCCTCAGACTGATTAGCTGTGGGGTTTGGCCACATCCACAGCTTACCGGCTGCTGTGCATGGGGCTTACCCCACTGAGTGGGATTTGCCCCAGTGGGCTTTGGTGCCTCTTGAGACTGCCCTTTGGATGTGCCACTTGGGTTAATTGAGTAGTGCTCTGCTGTGATCTGAATCTCTGAGTATGTTGGTGCTGGGGTTTCTTGGGAGGGGCTGCCTGTGATTACCTGGTAGGCCAGGGGTTACCTGATAGGAGCTACAAAGTAATCCACAGTTGTTTACTGCCTGTGCTAAAGTTGGAGGCATGTGGGAGAAGCCACACTGCAAACTGAGGATGGCTGTCACTAGTACTGGGCCTGGGGTGTCTCTGCAAAAAGCCAGGACACCCTGAGGCCTGCTGCCACATGCCAACTCCCTTAAGGTTTAGCTCCTGATAAAGTCTTGTGCAGTACATTAGTTGGGTGAGGCAGGGTCTCAGGGAGTCACTAGAGAGGGAAGAGTGGTGGTCAACAGGATAATGTAGATTCTGGTTTGGTTCCAGTGCTGAGCCTGGAGCTACTCAGCAAAATTCTCAGAGCACACCAACACCAGCTGCTGCCCTCCTAGTTCTGATAGTTTTTCAAGAAAGAGTGCAGTGTGGGCAGGGCTGGCTGCTCTCAAAGAAAGTGCCTCTGGTGTTGTGCGAGTTGGGTGGGGCAGGGCCTCAGCAGAGTGGAGCAGTGGAACTCACCAGGTTAATCAGATTCAGATTTGACCTGTAGGGGACATCACAACACAGGAAAGATGGTGCCTGCCTGCTGGCTGCATGGGAGGAGTATGCCCTCCATATGTCTCCGACACCCCCCGAGTCACTGTCCCTCCACTGAAGCCCAATGTGAATGCCTGTAAGTGAGAGAGTCTGAGCATGGGTTGTTTAAGAGGTCGTCTGGGTTTCCTGCAGTCTTCGGTCCCACCCAGATGGTTGGAATCTGCACTGTTTTTACATCCAGATGTTGTGGGGGCTCCTTTTCCTGGCACCCGTACTCTGGGCTGGGGAGGCTGGTATGGGGCTGGGTCTCTTGCCCCTCCGGGGGGAACCTCTATGGCCAAGATATCACTCCTGGTTCTCAACCACCACAAGCGGGTGTGGGACCAGCCTGTTTCACATCTTCACCCCTCCTGCCAGTCTTGGCGTGGCTTCTTCTTTATATCCTTAGTTATAAAACTTCTGTTCAGCCAGACTTCATATGGTTCTCCAGGTTGATTGTTCTATAATTTAGTTGTAATTTAAATGTGTTCACAGAAGAGAGCAGGCACAGTGCTTATCTACTCTGCCATCTTGGATCTTCCCTCTCTACCTGCTAAAATTTTAAAAAATCTAATTATGAATTAAAATTGAAGTCATCTTTGTGACTATTTAGGTACTTAAAGGAACTGAAAATTCAGGATGTCTCCAATGAACCCAGATACAGCAAGCTGAAAAAAGAATTATGATTAGACAAGTCCAGATTTTTTGGAGGGGCAAACAATATTTTACATATGCCACAAATAAGAAACTGACAAAATTATTAGGGCTATTGTTTCCTCCTTTTCTTCCTTAGGCAACATGCTGGACTTAATATGGTAGTATGTACTTGAGGGTAGTTGCTTAGTTGCTTCCCAGCTTGTGGATGGTGGCCTTTACTCATATAACAGTCAAACTATAATGCTGGCTTGGGAACTCAAAATTAGGGGGGTACTCAATCATTCTTGTGGAGCTGGGGAAGAAGGCAGGACATGGCCAGGTAGCAAAAATCACAGAAGATTGCAGACTAAGCAGGCCCAGAAGTTTCCTTTTCAGCATTGTTGTTCCAAGTGGCTGATAAATCTTGAGTGTTCAAGTTCAGCTTTGGTTCCATCTTAGCAGAGCTACAATAGGAAATGTAATAACATCCAGATGTAGAAATGGTTACTGTTTTCCTGGAAGTTGGAGGAACTCCAGAATGCTGTTATAGTCAAAGGGTCTTTCTTTTAAGATCCAAGCACTGCTGCTTTTATTTTTATTTTTATTGCAAACCTGGAACTCACCAGGCCACTCTTGGTGGATCTTTCTCTTTTCTTTGACCTGTTAATATTAGAGTACCCCAGTCTGTTATTTTTAGTGTCATTCTAATATATTTTGGATTAAATCTATTATGTTAACACTTGTTTTTTATTTCTCTTACTGTTCTGTGTTACTTCTCTCTCCTTTCTTGTCTTATTTTGGACTGAGTTTTTAAATTACTCCAGCCTCTAAGATGACTTCCAAACAGCACTGGAACTAGGGTGAGGTGAAGCAGGCACTTTCCTGAGGTGACAAACTTAAGAGAAGACTAAAACTCAGAAATCAAAATAAATAATGTTTTTATACAGTGTTTTTTAAAAAGCAAAATGAGGGGTGACTGCTTAGTTCAGTTGGTTAGAGCGTCGTGCTGACACCAAGGTTGCCGTTTCGATCCCCGCATGGGCCACTGTGAGCTGCACCCTCCTTAAAAGTCAACTATGCCATTGTAGCATGAAAGCAATGTGTAACCAATGACCATGGCTGTTCCCCAATAAAAAATTTTTAAAAAGCAAAATGAATGCAATACTTCCAAATGAGTTTTCAGAGAAGTGAAGTGAGCATCATGGTGGAATAAGATGTCCCTAGTTTTTTGTTTATTTGTCTGCCCCCCAACAATTTTAATTTGGTATCCACACACAGACAAAAGTGCTTTTGCGGGAGTTATGGGATCCAGCATCCATGGACCTGGGAAGAGTCTCACCCACCTATGTGTCAAGTAATAGGCATGTAGACCTGCTGTGGCCCCTGCAGTGGCCTATGAACCAGCTGAATGCAGCACCTCTTTCTTAGCTGTGGTCCAGGAGCCCCCGTAAAATAGTGTCTTAGACAATCACCAACAGATGAGGAGAGTCTTTATAGAAGTCCAGACTTCCAGAGAAGTTCCAGCACACTGTTGGAAGAAAAAATAAATCATTTGGATGCATTGGACAGAGTAAGAAAACAGCTTGACAAAATAAGTCAAACAGAAAAAGTCAAGAACCATATGATGTCACTGATATGTGGGATATAAAACTGAAAACAGCAAAGGAACAAGACAAACAAACCAAGAAACAAAAACTCATAGACAATAGTGGTTACCAGAGGGTTAGGGAGGAGGGGTGTGGTAGATGAGGGTAAATGGAATTAAATATATGGTGATGAAAGGAGTACTGACTCTGGGTGGTGAACACACATTGTGATATATAGATGATGTATTACAGAATTGTACACCTGAAACCTATGTAACTTTACTAACCACTGTCACCCCAATAAACTTTAGTTGAAAAAAAAAAAAAGAAAAAGAAAAAGAACAGCTTGACATTACCTGCATCCCCCAAGGCAGCACAGCTTATGGTTAAGAGAGATCTTCCTAGCCTGTGATTTCTCTTGGGGGATGGGTGGGGGAAAGGGGGACAACTATGATGAGTAAGAAGGGCTTTTCCAGCTGTGCCTAAGCTGACAAAAAGTCACTCCTCTGGCTTTAGCAAAGAGCTAGTGAGCATGCGCAGAAAGCTGGCGGGACTCTGCAAGCCAGAGAAAAACCACAAACTTGAGCTTTAGCGCCACCTTAGGGAAAACTAACGCGAAGCTGTCCGCTCTGGGCCTGATCCATGGCAGGATCCAGAGGAGGCGTGCAAGCTTAAGAATTCTGCCACAAGAGGGAGCAAGAAGCGTGGAGCACGTGTATCCACAGACGGTTGAGACAGACAGAACGCCCAGCAGAGCTGACAGAGGCACCTCTCCTAAAGTCAGTCAAGACTGGAGGACGTGACTGCTGTGTCAAATGCAAAGACCAAAATGTAAAACTTCAAGGAACATGAAAAATCAAGGAAGCATGACACTGCCAATGGATCACACTAATCTTCCAGTAACCAACACAGAAGACATGAAGATCTGTGATTTTCTTGATAAAGATTTTAAAATAGCTATTTTGAGCTCACTGAGCTCCAAGAAGACACAGAAAGACAACTCAAGGAACTCAGGACAACAGTGGGTCAAAGAAGAAATAAAGGGAAATACAAAAATATCTTGAAACAAATAAAAATGGAAATATAACATACCCAAACTTATGGTTGTAGCAAAAGCAGTTTCCAATATTACTCTTTTCAGCATGTTGGCCAACTAGCCAAACTACTCCCAATTTTTTAAACCTCAGGTCACTTCCCCTTCCATAAAATGTTCAGGGCCAAGTATACTTCTTATCAGCTCTGCCCACTTAGTCTATTTCTCCTTACCAATTTCCTTTAATACTACCCTGATTTAACCTGTAATTTGGTAAACAGTCAATTATTGAACCTACTCACCTGTGAACAGGTCCAGAAGCATTTCTTTTCCATCAACTGTTCACAGCTAACAGCTCATAAGTGTGAGCTGAATTCGTACAATGCAGGAAATTGACACTGGGCTCTGAATCACTTATTCAGTTTACTTATGATTCCTGGATATTCCTGGCTTGATTCTGGATGCAACATATAATGGATGTTGCAGTGCCTACTCAATTTTATGACTTACTGAATCTGATCAACCTAATTTTGATAGGCATTTCCAATTGCATGTTCAGTTGGGGCCCAGGCCATATATTGGGTATATTGGGTAATGTGATGTAAGTGGCATGTTAGCTTCTTCTGCAGCTTGTCCTGCTTTGGACAAGAGCCCTCTTCCTCTGGGCCCCATTTAACATTCAGAGACTTATGAGTCACTGACTAAATGGGTTGGAGTACTATTGTCAAAGTGATCAATTCTGTCTTTAAAATTGAAACAGGCCACAAGTGCTGTGCCTATTTGTGGTAAGGGTTACAAGGTACAATCATTTTCCCTTTAGTTGGCATGCTCCAAGCCACTAGAACCCTAATAACTGTATCAAAGTGGCATGTCCTAAATTTCTGTAAGATTTTTTGTACATACTGGAACCCAGACCAGCAGCTGTTTGATAAATCATGCTTTTCTAGGAATATGTCTTTTTAAACTAAATTTTCAAATTTGTTGACATAAAGTTATTTATACTATCATTTGATTATTTGTTTATTGTCTACAGAATCTGTAGTGATGATCTTTTTCTCATTCCTGACCTTATAATATATTAATTTGTTCCTCATCATTTCTATTTCTTATTAGCCTTATCAGCGGTTTCTATTTTGGCCTTGTTGATCATTTCTAATGTCTGTTTAATTTTTACATCATTAATGTTTATTCTTATAGTTATTTACTTTCTTCTAATTTCTTTGGAGTTAATTTCCATTATATTTCTAACCTCTAGAAATAGATGCTTAATTGGTATTACAGCTATTGGTTTTTTTCTAATACGGTAATTTAGAGATAAAAATTTATCTCTAAGCATGATTTTAGATGTATTCCTCAAAGTTGATGTTGAATATTTGTTAAAAATCAGTTAAAATATTTGATAATTTCTACTGTGATTTTTTTCTTTGACTCATGGGTATTTAGATATATACTGCTGTTTTATTTCCAAATATTTGGCATACTACAGTAATATTGTGTTAATGATTTCTAACTTAATTTTAATGTGACATTTGTTGAAATAATTTCAAGTGCATATTGGGATTTAGTATATGATAGAGGTAGCTTTTCAAATTAATGGTAAATTATTAATTATTCAGTAAATATTGTGGATCATCTAACTAGCTACTGCTAGGCATAAACAAAGGTGGCTCCCTACATCACTCTTTTTTCTTTTTTCTTTTAAAGATTTTTATTGAGGAATTGGGGGATGGGAACAGCGCTGGGGAATTGGGGGAAGGGGAACAGACAAGTTGCTACCTTTTTGTTCTTCAATCTAGTTGTGGAGGATTTTGCTTCACTGGCGCAAGTTGGCACCATCATTGCGCTCTTCCCGAGCAAGGCAGATCAGTCACCAGCTTCTGGACAGCTGCTCAGGGCGGCTTGAGGGCTGCTCAAGGCGGCTTCTGGCTACACACGGTAGCCTATGGCAACCCACTGCAGCAGGGGCTGCAGCCTACGCAGTGCCAGTGACTCACGGCAACCCAGCTCCAGGTTGAGCTGTTGTTCAGCATCTCAGCTGTGGAGGGCAGTGTCACTGGCCCTCATATGTGGGATCCAATCCGGGACCCTCTGGCATCCCAAGCCAGCTCTTAACTAACACGCCACTCGGCAGGCCCTGAATTATCCAACTTTCTAATTTTTGCCCTTTTGACAGTTTCATAATTTTAACATTTATTTATTTATAATGATTTTGAGCCTTTCTTCATACACTCTTTATTCAATTTGTATAATAGATTTCTCCTGCTTTCTGAAAGTAGAGTGTTCCTATGAAACCTTTCATAAACTGAAATGACATAAGCAGTTACCATAAATTTACATGGAAAAAATTCTGAACATTCCCAGACCCAAAATAACCTACCAAATCTCACATAAAACATTCTAAAATAACACTCACATGTAGTAAAAGCAGAATGATATTGTTAAAAAATAACTTTCACCACTGAAAGCTTTTCAGAAAGAAAGGGTTTATTGAGCCAAGTGCTAGCCAGAAAATGATCAGTTCCTGGGGCATGAACCAGGCCTCAACCACTAGCTGCAGGGCTAGGTAGACAAGACAAACAGGCCTGTTGTCCTGGAGTTGACTGGATCTTTGATGGAAACAGTTTAGGGAAGGAAGATGTAAGTTGTTTTGAAAGAATTTACATGGGCTATAGATAAAGGGGGTGGGTGAAGGTGAAGTGGGCCTAGCTGTGGGATAGGTACATAGTCCATAAGGAAAAGTGTTTGGTTCTTTGGATTGGTGGCAGGCAAAGTTCATGGGTAAACAAGGAGGCACCTGATGGGTGGAAAGTTCATGGGTAAACAAGGAGGCACCTGATGGTGGGTGGCACCTGGCTATCTTCTTTAGATAATCGCAGAAATAGCCACCTAGAAGTCAAATCTTTTTTTACATGCATTCAGAAATGTAAGCAGTCTTTTGTTGGTTTTGCCCTGCAGTTGTTAAGTGATTAATCTCTTGAGCCTCTGGCCTGCTGTAATTTATGACATCTCATAACTTTTTTCTGGTCAATATGATACATACACAGCCTGTATAAAGCAGAAATAATGTGTGCATAGCGTAGTTTCACTTATTTAAAAAAGCTGATTTCTCTATAACGAAACATCACACTTTGTATACCCATCAATCCACTCAAGCAATAGACTTTTCATTTTCTCCATTACTGGATGCTGACTGAAAGAGACCATTTGCTACTAGCAGAACCAATAGTAACTTCAGCAGCTTTCTAGGTTCTTTCTCTCTGCATATAAGTAGTATAAATGGTAGGCACAGGCAAGTTAATTTCATTCGCCAGGATCAAAATGCTTAATTATATCCAGTTTTAGGCTAAATGTAACACCCTTACAAGCTCTCTAGGCAGCGGTTCTCAACCTTCCTAATGCCGCGACCCCTTAATACAGTTCTTCATGTTGTGGTGTCCCCCAACCACAAAATTATTTTCATTGCTACTCTATAACTATAATTTTGCTACTGTTATGAATCGTAATGTAAATATATTTTTGTTTTCTGATGGTCTTAGGCGACCCCTGTGAAAGGGTCGTTCGATCCCCAAAGGGGCCACGACCCACAGGTTGAGAACCGCTGCTCTAGGCTTTTCTGATACCTGAGGGATATATCTTGCTAATAGATGCACAAAATAAATCAAGATAAAGCATAGATACTCACTGACACAGTTCAAAGCTATGGTGGCTTGATGCTGAGATGCTGAGTTTAATTCCTGGGAAAGGGAGGTTGGTGATGCCACTCTGCAGCTCTCAGTGCCCACGGCCCCTACAACAGCTTGCAAAATGAACGCTAAATGCTATTTTCACTTTTAGCCTTTTTTCGTAAAAGCAAAAATCCTTTTCAGGTTTCTTTCAGTTAGTAAAATCAAGTGCTAATGTAGATCTTTCATAAAAGTGAAATGGCGTAAAGCAAGCTTTCAGAAAGCAGTGGATGCCTGTATTGTATTGGTCTGCTGTGAATTGGCATTTCATATCTCTTAAACGTTTTCATTTGAGTTTCCTGCTTTATCATTTTGATTTGCAGAGGCTAAATGTTCTGTATATACAGATATTACTTGTGAGTTTTAGACTTTGAAATTACCTTCCCCCAGTTGTGATCTATCAGTTTTTCCCATGTATTATAACTTCAAGGTGTAGAAATACTTCTTTCTATATACTATCTTCCTAATCACATCTTTAATAATGTATTATGTCATTATTTCCAAGACATATATCAATTACACACTATTTTTGGCAACTATTGTACCATTGTTTAATTTTAGTTCTACATAGTTCTTAAATGGAACTTATACTGAAGCATGGCTCTCACCTGGAAGCTTCTCAAATAATTTTTTTGTTGTCTATCTTCTGAGTTTTTCCATGCTCAAACCTATCTAACGTCTAAACATGAAGGTCATTGTAAATTCACAATTTGGGTTTTTTTCTTTAAAAAAATGTGTATCATAGGTCTGTCTACTTAAAAAGACCAGAAGCAATTATCAACAAAATACTTTTGAGCACACCAATGAGAAAACTGTGGTTTCTACATACATTTCACAATAAAAGGAACAACGTTTCCTTGGAAAAAAAGATAGTAGGCCTGGGGCAAGAAAAGTAAAAACTGTACCTGGGACAGTTTATTATATGAGAAAACAAGGAAACTGTAAAAAGACTATTAGAATCATGCCAAAAAAAATAGATTGAAGTGTTATCATTGACCTACGATAAAAAAAATTTGACTATCAAATAGAATAATAAGTATAATTAACTTAAACACTCACTTATCAGGTTTTAGAAGATGCAGGGATGGAGTGAGGCATGCAAATGTTTGTTAACGAGTAATACCATGGATGGACTTAGAGAACATTATGCTAAGCGAAATAAGTCAGTCAGAGAAAGACAAATACCATATGATCTCACTTATATGTGGAATCTGAAGAACAGAATAAATGAGCAAACTAAACAGAAATAGTCTCAGAGATAGAGAGGAAAAACTGATGGTTGCTGGTTGGGAGGGAGGTGGGGATGAGGAAGAAGGTGAAGGGATTAGAAAGCACAAATTGGTAACCACAATATTGCCACAGGGATATGAAAGACAGTTTGGTAAATATAATCAATAATGTTGTAAAGATTTTGTAGCGTGTCAGATGGGCACTTGTCTTATTAGGGAGACTACTTCATGGATGGCGTAAGATGCCTGACCACTGCAGTATACACCTGAAGCTGAAGCTGAATAATAATGAATGTCAACTATAATTTTATATATAAATATAATATACATATAATATACATATAATATATATAAATACATCTATAAATATGTATATATATAATCACGAGATATAAAGTACAGCATAGGGAATAGAGTCAATGGAATTGTAACAGCTATATCCGATGTCAGAGGGGTAGTAGATTGGGATGAGGTTATCACTTTTTGAGGGGGTGTAAATGTCTAACTATTACATTGTTTTGTATACCTGAAAATAATTTTTAAAAAAAGAAAAAAATACAATTAGAAAATAGAAGCCACATTTTGTCGTTGTAACTAGCATCCAGCATAGTGACTAGAAGTCTGGAATTGGTTTGTTTTTGTTTTTGTTTTTTCGTGGATTTTTGAATGAAATAATAAACAATATCTGAGGTGGGGGATATGAAAAAAACAGAGTAATACCTATGAAAGGAAAGAAGAGAAAGGAGCATCAGACAAGGAAAGCTGTTACACTGCTATGAGGATCTGACAGTTTCTGACAGGCCAAGGGGTGACCTCTAAAGCAAGGACTATTGATTAAAGGTTCTTGTTCAACCACCTTGCTCAGTTATCGACTGATGGCTGATGATTGATGGTCCAAAATAGCTAGGTTTATGTGTGTGTATATATAATATAATATAATATTATATATATATATATATGTTTAAAAATCTGTTGAGCTCCCAATGCCAGATCCAGTAAATATAAACCAAAAATGCTGGGGTTACTATGCATCAGGTTTCTCTCTGAGCTTGAGTCTTGGAAAATCCAAAGGGAGATTTGGCCAACATTTACACCCAAGTGTGAGAGCCCAGATACCTTCTTATTCCTGCCCTTCTCTTATTCTATATTATGCCAGTTTCATCTTGGTGATTGATGCTGAAAATCTACAGATGGACCCATTAGTGGTTCTCACTGTAGTGACTTCTTTGTGGTGGACCCACAGCACAGGCTAGCTGTGTGTCCCCCCACTCCCTTAGATTTCAGCTGTGACTGGGCTCTAACAATTATTGGGTTGTTGGAAAAGTCATGACTCATGTTTGCAACAGATGGCACTAATTCACTTTTGGAAGTATTAGAGTCATTCGCATCTATGTTATTGCTATGTCATTTGACAGCTGACAGTTCTAGCTTCATCCTGAAAAAAAATTGAGCAATTTGGTTGAGTTTTGGAGATTTTACAAAAAGTTGAAGATGGAAGACCAAACTGTGCATTTTTGCCATATTTTAATGTTTTACTTTCATAAAGGGAAGAATGCATGTCAAGCTTGTGAAAAGTTGCATAAAGTTTATGGAGACAATGTTCTACAAGAACGTCAGTGCCAATGATGGTTCACGAAATTCCATGCTGGTGATTTTGATCTCAACGACACTCCTCTGTCAGGGAGGCCCACCAAGGTTGATGACGACAAAATAAAGGCATTGATCGAGTCAAACCCACGTTACATGACACGAGAGATTGCAGAAACATTGCACATCCATCATTCAAGCGTTCACAACCACCTGAAGAAGCTGGGATACATAAGCAAGTCTGATATTTGGGTTCCGCATGAACTCAAAGAAGTTCATTTGATGGTGCGTATAAACATCTGCAATACGCTCATTAAACATGAGGAAAATGATCCTTTATTGAAGTGACTGATAACTGGTGATGAGAAGTGGATTGTTTATAACAATGTGGTGCACAAACGTTTTTGTTCCTGACATGATGATTCGCCTCAAATGACATCGTAAGCAGACATTCATCAGAGGAAGGTTATGTTCTCAGTGTGGTAGAATTTGAAAGGTGTCGTGTTTTTCGAGCTCCTACCAAGGAACCAAACAATCAATTCAAATGTGTACTGTTGGCATTTGGACAGTTTGAACGAATCCATCATCCAGAAAAGTCCAGAGCTCGTTAATTGTAAAGGAGTGGTATTCCATCACAACAACATGAGACCACACACAAGTTTGATCACCCGTCAAAAATTATTGGAGCTTGGATGGGATGTGTTGCCACACTCGCCATACTCATCTGACCTTGCGCCATCAGACTTCCACTTGTTTTGCTCTCTTCAAATCTCCTTGCGTGGTATAATGTTCAATTCAAATGAGGCTGTAAATCAACACTTTGTTCAGTTTTTTGCAAATAAAGACAAGTCCTTCTATGAACGAGGAATTATGAAGCTCACTGAAAGATGGCAAAAGGTTATTGAGCAAAACGAGCAATATATCATCAATTGATCTTTGTTCTTCATATAAATAAATGACCTTTGAAAAACATGATAAAATGCTTAATGACTTTTCTGACAACCCAATAATTCTGTGTTAGCCTCACCCTTTTAAACACCTAGGCAGAGCCCTTTCGTTCTGAGTATCTTTGTCTCAATCTTCAACTCAGCTGTGAATGTCCCAAATAGCTCCCCTAAATCTTTCAATTAGGTTGAGCTTTCAATCATCTGCCATCTTTTCTATCTATTCTGTTGTTGGATTTTTTCTATCTTGTTATGTCTTATTTACTATTAATACCGCAGTCTTTTATTCCCCATGCAGTTAAACAAACAATAAAAATCTGACTTTAAAGGGAGGTATCAGGTTTAGAATGCTTTTTTCTGGTCATCAGTCATCAGATCAGCTGCAGCAATCTTGGTGGAGCTGGCTGTATTCTGAATGGTCTCTGGACTGTGTTTTTGGCCTCTCACTAGAATGTAAGGTTTGAAAGCCGTAGTCAGTTCTTCATCTTTGTATGTGTGGCTCCCATCACAGCACCTGCAACATGAAAGGATTAAAAAAAAAATGTGCTTCCTAAGTGTTGGGGATGACTAGACTTTATTACAGTAAAATAAATATCTAATTCAAACCTTTAAGGTGCTTGTGTCAGCAGGCTGTTTGACACAGATTAAGAAGGCTGTATTGCAATGCAGTACACCATGGCTATGATGTGCTAAGGAAAAAATAATCCACTTAGAGAAAGAAAACTTTCCCAAAAGGCAATACTTAACATTTGTTCTCATTAAGATTATAATTCTATCCATAATAATATTGATAATAATGGTAATCATAAGAATAAGTGAGTACTTGGGCCAGTGAAGCAAAGTCCTCCACAACTAGACTGAAGAACAAAAGGATAGCAATTTGTCTGTTCCCCTTCCCCCAATTCCCCAATAAAAATCTTAAAAAAAAAAAGTGAGTAAATTAACTTCTGCCAGGTAATCCTAAATATTCACTTTTTTTATTGAATGCACTCATGAAAGCTCCTTTGTAATGAGAATTGTCATTTCAGAAATGACAAAAGGAGTCCTGGAGAGGTGAGCTAACCTGCAGAAGATCACTCATCTAGAAACGGGTGGAATTTCTCCTACACAGAAGCAATCTGTTTTTGGAACTTCATGCAGTGACACTGGTGGGAAAATAGTCTGAAGTCCTTTGAATTGAACAATTCACCAGGAGAAGACAACAGGGGGACAGTGAAAGTCCAATTTAAGAATTGGGGCCCCACCCCTGTCTCTTCCTTCAAAACACAATTCATCCTTTAGAATCTCCCGAACCTCCCCACCCCAAAGCACCCTCTGCTTGGAGACCTGGGTTTCAGTCTCTGTTCCAACACTAACAGTATGATTTTCAACCCTAATCGAATCTATCATGAAGAGAGTTTGACCCTGGATAATTTCATTCCAGATGATTGGTTTTTAAATTAATATCATCAGGTCTTCTGATGCAGTTATCTCAGGATTAATGTCACCACCTAACTTCCTCCTATTTGGTTGGGACCACCAAGGGACCAGAGGAGCATAAGACCCCACAGGCTGGGGGATTCCCATTCCCAGAGACTCTGTCTTCTGGTGTGAGACTGATGCGTTGGCACAGCCCTTTGTCTGCTGTAAACAGAGGGACCCAGGATGCCAAAAACCAGACGTCAGGGCCGCAGACACTGCCAGCCCTGAGCCCTGCGGACTTTGCCACCCTGGCTGCTCCCTTTCTATCCAGACCTGTGCGAGCTCTCTTGGGACTAACAAGACTTCAACTGGGAAATGCTTTCCACCCCCAGCGGGCTTCTGCGCTGGGACTGTTCTCAGAAACGGATGATTTCCTGAAGGCCAGAGCACCTCTCCGCGGGACGCAGAGACAGCGGTCCCCACCCAAAGTCCGTGACCCACTAGGAGCCAGAGATGTCCCCAGAGAGGCAGCTGCAGCAGAGAAGCCAGGCCACCGCCCCCTCCCCGCACCTCCCCCCCAAACCTCCTCCTCCGGTGTCTAGGTCAGGGAGGCCCAAGTGGAGTCTGAGACCCTGACGGTGGGGACCCTTGGGAGCGTCGCCCTGCTCCTTGCCCTGACAGCCACCACCACACGTCCCAAAGCAGTGCATATGAAGCGCTGTGGCCCGGACGACCCTGGCCACCAGGGAGCCCTGAGATTTTCATTGAGACCCTTCATCGCACCATGTTCCACAAGCAAAAGGATGTTTCTGTAACACCTGTGTTTGCTCGAAAACGATGGAAGCAATTTTGTCTTCAGAGTCTTTGGGTAATTTTCCATTCGCTACTCAATTAAGGTGACAAAAAACAATGCCAGTCCTTTATTTCTCCTGTGTCTTCCTGGTTTGTCTGTAGGAAAGAGCGAGGCAGGGGCATAGGCTGGGGTAGATAGACGGGGCCAGTCCAAACGCGGGAACCTCGGTCACTGGACTTTGCTGAGCATAGGCAGGAGGGGCCTTGGAGTCTCCTGTGCCCACAGGAGTGTCCAGGAGTCAAGCGTGACCTTTCATCCGACTTGCCAACATGGGCTGGGCCTTCAAGAGAAACTGCAGACTGGCAGCCAGCAGCCCTGAGGACGCCATTTAGCCCGGGAAACTCTGCTGCTCTGTGTCCCTGGCCCTTCTCGGCTCTAAGTCCTTCTCAGGGGCCCTCCTGGCATCTGCGCCTGCCTCCTCTGCTGCATTCTCCCCACCCTTCTCTCCAAACACACAGAAGTTCAGGATTCCTCAGGCATTGACCAAATTCTACTAGCAAGTGTTCCTTACCCCTCTGACTCTCCGCAACCCCTTTGCCTAATATCCCCTTACAAACCGGTCGAGGTGACCTGCTGCAAGATCTCTGGAGTGGAAGGTCAAGGCCTTGGACACTTGGCCTGGGAAATCACCCTGCGGTGAGAAGTTGGGCTCAATGCCCTCTCGTATCCCAGAGTGGATGTGCTTGCTTGCAATCCCTATGCCAACTGGGTGACTTTTCCAAGGTATCTTTTCTCTATATACCAAAGGTACTTGAATTAGAGTATCCACCCCATCCTGGAGCTGAAAGGGAGCTCTCCTTTGAGAACAGTGCCTAGCAAGATGTTAGTCATTGTGTCTGGCTCAGCATGTAGACCACTTTAGAGCTCCCTGAACTAGATGAATTCTAAAACACATCTGACCTCCAGTGTCTTCTGAGAAGCTATTGTGGATCTGTCAATTTTCTAGTTATATATACATATGTAGCACAGACATGGAGTAATAATGTATATACCCTTATGTAAGAAGCTTTTTTTCATTCCATATCTTGTAGCTACAGAATATAATTCCTTAGTTTCATTTATCCAATGGATACATTTCTTTGGGATTTAAAGTAGTATTCAAATTTGCTATTACTCTTTTCCCAGTTCTTAGTTTTGGCTATAAGCATGCAGTTGTGGCCATACTGTGTGTGTGTGGGGGGGGGGGGCGTGGAGATGTGTGCTTGTTTGTGTGTGTGTGCTGTGTGCTGCCGTTAGTTTTGTTTTTCAATAATATGTGCTTTGTAAATTTAATTTCATCATATCTTACTGTATTACTGTACCAGATACAGTCCCAAGTATCTGGTATGTGAACAACTTTGTGAAATGTGTGTTACCCTACAATGTGAAGATTATTGGTAAAATCAATGTACATTATCTTTTGAGTTTGATAGGTGGAAGATACATGTCACTGTTTTTTAATTTTAATTTTAAGTTTTATAAAAGAGTTTATTTCAGCCAAACTGATGACATAATGCCAGGGAGCAAGATCTCAAATGCTCTGGAGAATAACTGTTTTGCAGTTTCTTTTATGCATTTGAATTTAAGTGTACAATAAGGAGGATTACATGACAGTAGGAGAAATCGAGGCAGGGATTAGATTACAGGTTAGTTAAGATTATGGAGGGGTCTGAAAATGTGGTCAGTATTAGAAGGAAGGGCCTGAAAGGAGGCATTTCAAAGGTGTGTTATTCTAGATGCACAGAAACAATGGACAGGGCTTGCTTAAGGCAAAGATGCGACTTTTACTAAAGAAGTTATAGGCCTGGGGTGTGACGACCCACCATGACCTGCCCATTTAGGAATTTATGGTCAGATCACCCTGTGAGGTTACTTTCCATAGAATCCCTTTTTTTTGTCCACAGTTCCTCCCTTTTGGTCATAAATCAATCCAAAGAATGCATTGATGACCAACCTTCTGTAACACTGCAAAGTTATTCCTACATATGTTGGGATTTTAACCATTAAAACCTCAATGTCCAATGAAAACTAAGAAATAAGCAAGTAGCATTCTTTAGCTTGGCAGATTTATGAAGACATTTTACAATCTATAGAAACATAGATTCTTTTATTGGAAATATATTTAAGACATTATAGCCTCTAGAATCATATTTCATAGACATCAAAGTCAATTATTAACATGGACTTATTTTGTAAAACCCAGGCAATATAAAAGACATGTCTGTTTTACTTAAACCAACAATTTTTTTTTAAGATTTTTTTTTAAATTGGGGAATTGGGGGATGGGAACAGCGCTGGGGAATTGGGGGAAGGGGAACAGACAAGTTGCTATCCTTTTGTTCTTCAGTCTAGTTGTGGAGGNTTACTAATGTACTCTTACTTACTTTTTCATACTTACTTTTACCAACACTTTTACATACCCTTTCTAATGTACTTCTACATAGTTGTACACTTTTACATACTCTTACTAATGTATTTCTACAAAGTTACTTTTACAAATGTATTTTACTTGTTTGTAGTTACTTAGTAGTAATTACTTTTAAATATGTACTTTTACTAAGTTACTTTTTCTGCTGGAACCGTTTGCAATTTCAATAGTAGTGTTAGTTGTTTTCTCATATTATCACATTTATCTTTATTATTTTTTACATATTTATTTCCTTCCATTTTAAATTTAAAATTATTTTACTTTAAAATTTTTTAATTTAATAATTTTTAATTTTATAGTTTAACTTATAGTTTTGATGCTTTTAGGTTTTCTTTATAGTTAATTTCATTTTTTGTTTATTTAAATTTTATTTTATAACTTCCATTTTATGAATTAATAATTTTCAAGTTTTAGTTTTGTTTTTAAATTATTTTGTTTTATTGCTTTTTAAATATATTTTAATTAACGTTATAAATTTTATGCTCCTATTTTAACACCTGAACTTAAAATGTAGCAGTCACCCAAGGATAACATCTGGATAAAAGGAACTGCCACTGTTCCCTTGCTAATAATTCCATCTATGTATGACATAAATGCATAATAAATTGATACTATAATAATATATAATTAAGACAGTATATAATAATATAATGTAATATATTGATATAATAATTTTATATTATTCTAACTTGTAATTTAGTATATTTATAACTAAGTAAAATGTATTTTATTAATTTTTATTGAGTTTATTTTTAAATTTATTTTATTTACTAGTATTTTTACTTTTTATTTATATAAACTTATTATACTTATTATTGTGACTTTCATTTATTTCTTACTTTTTTATTTACCTGTATTTATCAAACTATGTATTCATAACTAATTCAAAATATTTTTGTTTTTATATAAATGGTTTATTGATATAAATGTTTTATTTTATATAATGAAATGTGTAATTCATATATATAATTTATTTACAAATGATTTGATTATGTTCTAATTTTTTTATTTTTAATGAATTAAATTTATTTTTGTGTAATAAATTTAGTGAATTTGTCTATTTTACAATAATGTATTAAATAATAATATGTAGACATAATTATTTTATATATTTTAGAGGTTTTTTTTGTTTTTGTTTTTGTTTTTTTTTTAAGCTGAGCAATCCTGCCACCTGTTGGCAGCTCAGCAGCTGCTCAGCTCGGGCTGGGACTCGAATCACTGTTGCTCAGAGCTCAAACTCTTGAGCGAGCTCTTAACCAACTGAGCCACTCGTCTGGCCCTAGTTTTTATTTTTTAATTTTTATTTTTCTTCTACTTTATAATATCTTAATAAAATCATATAATACTACATTTTAAATTTCTTAAGATTTTAATATATTCTATTTATTTTTAATTAATTTAAAATAGCAGTTATTCCATGCATTTTGTTAATTATATCTTTACTATTTATGATTATTTAACTTCTACTATATTATTAGTTTATTCATTCATTATTGTGTAATTATATTTTTAATTAATTAACTATATTAACATTATTTTTAAACACTTAATGTATAAATTTTAAATAACAATTACGTAATATCATTTATTTTTGTTTAGTTTTAGTTAATTAAATGCACTTCATTTTTAAATTAAAATAATTTTATTTGCATATTATTTTTAATACATTTATAATATAGTAATTATATAAAGTTTATAATTCATTCTTAATATAATAATATAATGCCATAAAACTGTAAGTATGAAATTTATACCACTTTAAAGAGAAAATATTTTTCTCTATAGCTTCTTATTTTTAAATTTTCAGTAAAATTAAAATTTTAATATCGTTTACTTTAAAAAGGTCTTTATTTTTATTTTTTATTAATTTAAAATTTTAAATATTTTTATATTTCATTTATTTAATTTTATTTTAAAAATTTAAGCATGATATCCATTTTTATTCTCTGTTTTTTCATTTATTTTAAATTTAAGTATAGAAATATAAAAATATTAACAATATTTAAAATTTTAAATGTTTCATTTTTATAATTTTCTATTTAAAACATGTATTTAAAAATATTTAGTTTTAATTACTTTTGTATTAAATTTAAAACTGAAATACTTTATTTTGCTATTTTTGTTAATTAAATGTGCCTATTTTATTATTAAAATTGTAATCAAGCTTAATTTTTGAGATTATATTACTTTTCAACCTAAAACATTTAATGAAATATATTTACTCAATATTTTATTTTAATTTAATATTATTTTAAATTTTTACTCATTAATTTTGTGTTCCTTATTTAAAACTTAAAATATTTTAATTTTAATTTAATTTAATTTAATTTTTTATTTTGTTATGAGATTAAGCTTTTTTTCATTAAAAATTTATAAAATTTCCAGTTTTAAGTACTATTTATATTAATTTTAAGTTTTTTAAAGTTGTTACAGTTCAAATTTTTTTAAATTCTATTTTACTTTACTATATGTCTAATCTATTTGGTTTAACTTTTATTTATTCATGCTGTTTTATGAAATTTGGTCATTAATAAAAATTAATAAGTGAAGTATTATAAAATTAAAAATAATGAAATAAAAGATATAATAAATAAAAATAAAAAAATAATTTAAAAATTAAAAAACGAAACAATTTAAAAAATATAAAATAAAATTCACAAATTAAATATTTTGAGAAAATATTTGTAAAATAAATATCTTATAAATATACACACAAAATAGTATTAAAAATTTACATTAAAAATAAACTAGGCTTGAAAACACCCCAGCTTGCAAAATCATCTAAGCCCCCTAAGGAAAACTAAATCTAGCCGATTTCATCATTATCGTAACTTAGGTTATTTCTTGAAAAGCCTCTGATAATCTTTCAGAGTGTTCCTAAAATGTTAAAGGATAATCATTTATAAGAAAACGATACTGTCTGGAGCTCTCCATTGTAACTACCAATCATTACAAGGTTAAAAAACTTCCTTGAACTTTCACTTGATTAGCCATCCTGGAACTTCTTGCCTTTGAGCTTCGTACTAGACTTGGCTTTGAAGTATTCCGGTTCAAGGACAGCTTGTTTCTTCCTCAACGAAGTATTCAGATCCAGTAAAACGTCCTGTATTTTCTTTTACCAGAGGAGTGGACGGCGCCGTCATGAAGAAACCACCGACTGGGTATAAACGTGTTGTGACAGAAAAAGCAGGGTCTGATGCCACGAAGGGAACTGCAAAAGGGTGTAAGGAGCCGATAGCTGCCAGGAGGTGCTTGGAGCGCTGCCTCAACGGAGGAGCCAGTGGGGCTTGCTGTTGTGAAACCAGACTTTGCTCTGAGAAATCACCGCCTGCGAGAAATCCCGACTTGCTGCCCTAAGGAATTGCTAAACCGGGACTTTCAGACTCAGAAATCTTAAAGGCACGATTAAGCCCTGGTGCTAGGGCTAAACACGGACTTGCTAGGACTAAGAAGTCGTAGACGGGGCTAAACCGGTATTTGTCCTAAATCACGACTTGCTATGGCTGAGATGTCACATTGACGGCCCTCTCCCAACTTCTATGACGCGTAGAGATCTTAGGCCAGGCCAACACGGACTTGCTCCAAGGAAGACAGCCCACGTATGTCTAAACTGAAACTTGCTAAAAGGAAGCAGTCAAGGACCCGGAGAAATCACGCTGTCCTATGACAGAGACGTGACCGGCACAGACAATTAGCACTGCTGAGACCGAGAAACGGCAGATTCGNTATCCTTTTGTTCTTCAGTCTAGTTGTGGAGGACGTTGCCTCACTGGCCCAAGTTGGCACCATATCAGTCGCCAGCTTCTGGACAGCCGCTCACTGCGGCTGCTGGCCGCTCACTCTGGCTTCTGGCCACTCTCGCTGGCTGCTGGCTACACATGGTAGCCCATGGCAACCCACGGTAGCCCATGGCAACCCACTGCAGCAGGGGCTGCAGCCTACCCCACTGCCGTCGACACGCACAACAGCCCAGCTCCAGGTTGAGCTGTTGTTCAGAATCTTAGCTGTAGAGGGCAGTGTCACTGGCCCTCATATGTGGGATCCGAACCAGGGCCCTCTGGCGTCCCAAGCCAGCTCTTAACCATTGCGCCACTCAGCCAGCCCCAAACCAACAATCTTAAGCCAGCTTTTATTTACTAAGGATTAACCTAAGATTATGTGAAATTGAAAGGCATTTGGGCCAGTTTCTATATTTCTGTGAATTTTAGAATATGCACGCCTTACAAGCACTTGCCTTTAAATTAATTTTAACTACCATCTGGAGGCAGAAAATTATCTCACATTTATAGCATACTCATGCGTATATAGAAATAGACAGACACAAACAGAAAACAGTTAGATTCAATTTTTGTTTGGGGGCATTTACAATTTATAATCTGTCTTTGAAAAGTCAAGTTCCAAATACCTTCTCCCTTTCAAAATAAGGACAGCTATTTTTAATACCTCAAAGAATCGAGTTGGCACCTAAACAACATCATAGGTTGATCCATTTTATAAATTATTTTACATAGTTTCATTTTAGCTTAGACAAGAGGCCTTTTTAAGTTCTGAGACAGTCTCTAATAATTTTCTTCCCATTCATTCTGCCTAATTTTACAGCTGGCTTTTTCTAATTGTGTGCACAAAAATTGATTTAGAAGCATCAAAGGATCCTCATCTTAGGCATCTCAGTTATAAATGGGAGGCTGACTGTGGCGGGCCTTGTTGGCCTGGAAGGTACAACTTCCCATGTTAAGTTTGAGATCCAAAGGGTCTAAACAAACTTCTAGGGAAAATCCGCCCTCACATGCATGTCTCCAGATGCTCAAGTATGGTGGATATCCATGTAGGACTGCTTTCCGCCCTAGAGAAAAGTTTCCTTCAGGCAATCCCACAAAGATTCTTAGTCACCTAAGAATACAGTAAGTCCCCAACTTACAAACGATTTCTGTTCCGGGAGAACGTTCATAAGTCAGATTCGTTCGTAAGTCCAACAAAGTGAGTATTATGCGCCTTTGACACAAATATACAATGTAAAGCATTAAAAAACTAAACGCATACACAAAAATACTGTAAATAAGCTATTTTTACTTTTACAGTTACCTTAAAATGGTGGTATCATACAGTATAACAACTGACATATAGGGGATTGCATGGAGTGAACTGACAAGAAGAGTTACTAACTGGAGGAGGAGGGCAGGTGGGAGATGATGGAACTGCTTTCCCTCTTGCTTCCAGACATCCTGGGCTCTGATTGAGCACTGCACTACTGTACACTATCACACTGTACAGTAAGCACACAGCAGCACAACTGTGACAATGTCCAGCAGACACATGAGCTACTTCCGCAATTTGTTTGCATTTACGAATGTTTGTAACGCGAGGTCCGTATCTATGAAGGTTTGTATCTGTAAACGTTCGCAACTCAAATATTCGTAAGTCCAAAACTTACTGTACTCTAGCAAGGGCCAATGAGAGCTTACCAGACATTGCCTGAACCGCGATTCTTTCCATGGCATGGGTTCCTCTCTCTGGCTCCTCTCTCAGGGTGAACCCATTCCAGGGCACCCTGTCTTTCTCCTAAGGCTCCCACTGGCTTCTCTAGGATTGGCTGCTGTTACTGCACTGAACAACTCCTGGAGCCCATCTCCTTCGGATTCCGGGTTCTGAACAACAATCATCACCCCATTGGCTATTCAGGTTGAGGAAGCAAGTGTCCTCTCTCTTTCAGAGCTAAAGGGAGTTCAATCTCTCATTTAGCCAGCAAAGATTTTGTTCAGACTCTCAATAAGCAATCCAATTAAAAAGCTGAAATTAAAAGCAGCAACCCTTTTTTCCTCCCTTTTCCTGAGTTATCTCAACCCTTATCTATCTCGAGGATTTTCTAAGAACAGCTCAAATAAAGTGACGGCCTGCTACTTAAAGCAAGGAGGCCCAGGATTCTGAGAGAGACTCACCCAAGTTCACCCATGCAAAGCCAGGAGCTGGTGGGGCACAATGGGCCGTTGCATGTACCTAGTGAAAGGTTTGCCAAGGAGAGAGGGGGTGAGAGACATCAATATTCAAGCAAGCAAGTTTATTAACCTGCCGGGCTGAGGCCATGAGAGGCGTCAGCCCCAACTAAGGGAAGGGTCTAGTTTTTATAGGGTGGAGTAAGTAACTGGTGGCAACGTTTGGTGATGGCAACGGCTGGTGGGGGCAATGGCTGGGGATTTTTGGAAAATTTCTACTTGTGCCAAGCAGGATATGAATGATGTATGGCCTGTTGGGTTTCGTGCCAAGCAGGATGCAGGGTGTATGCCCGTACTGCATGGCTGAGCTGGCCTCCAAGGCGAACAGTACCTTACACCTAGCACCCAGTCCAGGGCCGCAGGGTGCTCCTGGGTGGCCTTCTTCAGAATCCTGCCAACTACACCAAGTAAATGTCGACATAAGAAATGTCCAAACCTGTAGAGAAATTTTATGAGTTTATTTGATCCAAACTGATGACATATGCCAAGAAGCAAGATCTCAAATGCTCCTGCCATTGTTTTAATGTCTGTTTTTATTTTTAGGAGTTTGAATTTCCTTTAATAAACTTTTTTAAAGAAAAGTAATGTATGCAATATAAATGGTATGTTGTTTTCAACAAAACTGTACTGAATAGTGTTGAATGTGATGTCACTGTTGTATTTGTTTTCATGGTTTTTAGAAATGGAATATACTCAAATACTGTAGTTCAAGTATAAAGTAATTTACTAAGGGATAAAAAAGAACCTGAAACTTGATGGGATAATGAATACACAAATTTTTGCCTGAACTTCAGGAATGACTCTCAGAACCACACAGCCAAGTGGCTCCCAAAGAGAGACACTGAACCTTGCTACCACCACCATTTCAGAATCAAGCAGCCCCTGGCAATTATTGGATCATTCAAAGTGTTTGTGGGGAATATGTACATTGAGTAATCCTCATGCATTATTGTTAGAAGGTAAATCCTGCATGCATCCTGAAAAACAATATGGCAATGCTCTGTTAGAAAAAAAAACAGGCCCAAAATAAAGTCATTTTTGCTAAGCCCCCACCAAGACCTAACATCTAATCCAATAGCAGTTTCAACCTCTCCCAGAAGTGGAATTTTAAACCAATCACCCTGTAATTTCCAGATCAATACTAGTTGAGGTAGCCTGCCTGATAGGACCCCTGCTGCCCTCCCCCAAAGAAGGTTGCCCTTGCCTAAAGCAATCATTTTTTTAGGTTTGTTAATAACTTTCTTGTCCCACCCAGTTTCTGCCTATAAATATCTTCCATTTGGTACAAATCCTCTGAACACCTCTCTATTTAGTAGATGAGATGCTGCTCAATTCATGAAATATTCAAAAGAGCCAATCTCTAAATTTACTTGGTTGAATTATTGTTCTTTAACAACTCAATAAATTAACATTTATGCATTTTTTATGACATAATTCTGTTCATAGGTATACATCCTAAAGAAATTCACTCACAAGGGGGGTATTTTGTGTGGCAAAGGTGGGTAAGTGCCAATCTGAATCTTCACTGTGGGACAGCAGATGATAGGTAAAATGTGGCAGGGGCTCATCAGAGGTTAATATGCCACATTGGAAGCAAGAAATGATACATACATATAACAACCTTGGAAACTTGCAAATGGATGGAAAATAATGAACTAAATTAGATATATAACTTAATCACATTACCTGAATTGAAGATATATGCACACAAAAGAATGTCACATAGTACAAAACTGATACAAAAGCACACATAAAAAATAAATCCGTTGGGAAGAATTGCAATAGAAGTAAGGGGAGTCATTAATACCAGAATGCCCATATTTACATAAAACAAGATGGGGTTCTGCAAAAATACACTGGAAATGTATAACTTAAAAAAATAACAATGTATTTTCCCATTAGGTATGAAAAGCATAGTATATTTGAAGCCTCCCTTTTTTTTTTTAAGATTTTTATTAGGGAATCGGGGGATGGGAACAGCGCTGGGGAATTGGGGGAAGGGGAACAGACAAGTTGCTGTCCTTTTGTTCTTCAGTCTAGTTGTGGAGGACGTTGCTTCACTGGCCCAAGTTGGCACCATCATTGCGCTCTTCCCGGTTGAGGCAAATCAGTTGCCGGCTTCTGGACGGCCGCTCACTGCGGCTGCTGGCCGCTCACGCTGGCTGCTGGCTACACATGGTAGCACATGGCAACCCACTGCAGCAACGGCTGCAGCCTATGCCGTCGCCAGCGACTCACAGCAGCCCAGCTCCAGGTTGAGCTGTTGTTCAGCATCTTAGCTATAGAGGACAGTGTCACTGGTCCTCAATATGTGGCATCCAAACCGGGGCCCTCTGGCGTCCCAAGCCAGCTCTTAACCAATGCGCCACTAGGCCAGCCGGAAGCCTCCCTTTGATTCACATAATCTAGTGTAGATAAAAATAGAAAATTACAATTTTAAGTAAGGCATGGGACTCTCTTTTGCTCACTCCTACCTAATTACTCCTTCACTCATTTCCTTACCTGGCACACCTGAGTCAGGGCCTGGAATCTCTATTCAGCTCCAGCATTAAGTAGCTTTGTGGTCTTGCAAGGATCTAACCTCTTGGAGTCTCACCTCTAAAACCTGACAACCCCTCTGTGATACGCAAATAGATACTCAAGAGAAGTGTTATTTTCCTAGGCGTGCCTGACAAGTAGAGAGGTTTTCTACAGTGAATGGAAATAGCCAGGAACTGTACCTTCCTTTCTCCCCCGGGGGCCTTCCTTCTTCTCCCTCCCCCCCTTAATCCAATCAGGGAATTCCCTCAGGCTTTCAATTGGTACTTCAGGAATGCTGGAAATTTCTCCTTAATCTCATCAGGCTCTGAGGCAATTTGCAATGCAAATTAGCATGAGCGATGCATTCCCCGCCTCCGCTTTCCGATGTCCTTTCCCACAGACAGTATAAACGGCACACTCTGTACCCGACAGAATCATTTGCTCCCTTCTTCTAGACTAGGCTACACGTCTCACGCCGCGCAGGAGGCTGAAGCTATGGAATCCCATCCATCCACCTTGGAAGACCTGTCTTGGATGAGGCAACATCCAGAGCCCACCATGCCACCGGGCCTGAACCGAGAACAGGCCTGGGCCTGGGCCATGGATAACTTCCCTGCGCTGAGCCGCCACTCCTGCGAAACCGGCCACTTCTACCGGGACCGGAGCTATGGTGCCTGTGGGCTGCTGCGCCATGCTTGCCCTTGGCATGGAGATGTTCCCGGAGCTGAGAGGGGCCAGAAACGCCCTCGAGACCCGCATGTCCAGGACCCAATGGCTGAAGCCGAGACAGAGCGACAGTCACCTCAAGAAGAGGCCAATATGACAGACCAATGGCGCATGCACCAACCAGGGGACGCCAGCGGAGGTGGACAGGCATTTGGTCAGATCGCTGCCAGGAGCCCAGGCCGCCCCAAAAAGCTGCTGAAAACTGAGGTTTAAAATAAGGTGGAACCCGGCAAGGAACCCCAGCCTTACGCCTGGCCTTCAGCACATCCCCCCTCAACCGATGTCCTGGACGGAGCCCGAGACACCCCAGTGGGTCCCTTCTTCTGTCTGTGTGGACCTGGCTGTCTGTGTGACAACGCCCTGCATGCCTAGGAGCCTTGAGGTTTCTGTGATGGAGAACATTCTTTATTTCGTTATTTCTCTCCTGAATGACCTAAAGGTTTTTCAATGAATAAAACTCCCCGTGTAGTAAATAATATGCTAAAGAAATTTTCTTTTATGTCTATACAGAGTTGTCATGATTCCTACCTATTTGAAATTGTATACAATGATTAAAACTTGTCTCCTTATTCTCCACCAGTGGAATTGACTTGAGATGGGTGGAGTCAGGATTAGAAGCCTCATAGGTGGACCTGGGGCAGAATGAAAGCAGTGATTCAGGTCCCTACTGATTAAGATAAATGAAATGCAAATTAAAGCAGTGAGATACATTTTTGTTTTGCATATGGCATATATTATGTTAAAGTTTTTCATTACATCCTAGGTAAACATTTGGAAAGTAGTAACTGCCAAACACCACTAGTAGGAATGAATTTAAAAGGCTCTTTAGAAAGGCAATACGGCAATATGCATTAAACATTGCAATGTCAGTACAGTACTCTTTTAACCCAGAAGTTCCATTTCTTCTACAAGCAAAAAATCATAGTTTAAGAAACTACAGTGTGTTTCAGTAAAGGATTGGGGGGAAATGAATATGGTATATTTGTATAATTCCAAACTATAAATCCCTTAGAAATAAAGAGGAAAACATGATTTTGGAAAGATACCCAAGTGAACAAATGAATAGCGTGTGAGGAACAGAACACTAAGCTGCCTGGTGGCTGTAATTCCGGGGATTGAAGTGTGGTCCTAATCAAGTTCAAGAAGAAAGCACAAAGGCCCACGTGCACAGCTAGGGCTAGAGAAGGGCCAGGTTCTGAGATCCCTGCCTACTTGGGCACTGGGGTAGTCTGGCTTTTCTGTGTCCCGTGCACCCACTGGTCAATGGCAATGGCCTCTGCTGGTGCTGACTTTGGCCCACTGGGGAACCCAAGTGTCAGCTCTCAGGCAGGCTGCCCTAGGCAGCTTTCCAAACTGCTCTTAGTGCAGAGAAAGCCTCAGAGTCCTCATCTCCCTGCTTACATAGTGGTTTGTCTGTCAACAGAACCGGGGCATTTGTCTGAGCCTTAGCAATAGCCCTGGAGGTTGTCCAGACCCAGACTTCTGCAATGTGAGGGGTGAGTGGTGATAGAGCTCCCATCTCCTGCACGCAGACACTCAAACCCTTGCAGGGACAAAGATGAAACCCCAATCCTCAGACCTCTGGTTGGTCAAACCGTATGTTTAAGCCGAGAGACAGATAAGGATGCAGTAGTAGTCTTTCAGCCTTGGACTTTTGGACCCCTCTGTTATCTAAAACCGAGGCGTACTTTTACTTAACTCACTTTGACTTACTTTAATTACTTTCACTTAAGCATTTTACAACATATTTTTACACATGTACTTTTACACAGTTACTTTCACTTAGGAAATTTTACTTACTTTTACAAATATACTTTTTAAATTTTTTCATACTTTAACATACTTTTACTTACCTTTACTTACATCACTTTTGCAATTTTACTACTCCTTCTTTTACTAATGTGCTTTTATAGACGTGCTTCTACAAAATTACTTTTACAAATGTACTTTGATGTACTTTTAGTATTTACCCCTAATTGTGTACCTTTACTAATGTACTCTTACTTACTTTTTCATACTTACTTTTACCAACACTTTTACATACCCTTTCTAATGTACTTCTACATAGTTGTACACTTTTACATACTCTTACTAATGTATTTCTATAAAGTTACTTTTACAAATGTATTTTACTTGTTTGTAGTTACTTAGTAGTAATTACTTTTAAATATGTACTTTTACTAAGTTACTTTTTCTGCTGGAACCGTTTGCAATTTCAATAGTAGTGTTAGTTGTTTTCTCATATTATCACATTTATCTTTATTATTTTTTACATATTTATTTCCTTCCATTTTAAATTTAAAATTATTTTACTTTAAAATTTTTTAATTTAATAATTTTTAATTTTATAGTTTAACTTATAGTTTTGATGCTTTTAGGTTTTCTTTATAGTTAATTTCATTTTTTGTTTATTTAAATTTTATTTTATAACTTCCATTTTATGAATTAATAATTTTCAAGTTTTAGTTTTGTTTTTAAATTATTTTGTTTTATTGCTTTTTAAATATATTTTAATTAACGTTATAAATTTTATGCTCCTATTTTAACACCTGAACTTAAAATGTAGCAGTCACCCAAGGATAACATCTGGATAAAAGGAACTGCCACTGTTCCCTTGCTAATAATTCCATCTATGTATGACATAAATGCATAATAAATTGATACTATAATAATATATAATTAAGACAGTATATAATAATATAATGTAATATATTGATATAATAATTTTATATTATTCTAACTTGTAATTTAGTATATTTATAACTAAGTAAAATGTATTTTATTAATTTTTATTGAGTTTATTTTTAAATTTATTTTATTTACTAGTATTTTTACTTTTTATTTATATAAACTTATTATACTTATTATTGTGACTTTCATTTATTTCTTACTTTTTTATTTACCTGTATTTATCAAACTATGTATTCATAACTAATTCAAAATATTTTTGTTTTTATATAAATGGTTTATTGATATAAATGTTTTATTTTATATAATGAAATGTGTAATTCATATATATAATTTATTTACAAATGATTTGATTATGTTCTAATTTTTTTATTTTTAATGAATTAAATTTATTTTTGTGTAATAAATTTAGTGAATTTGTCTATTTTACAAT
>NW_017731701.1:1893964-1897600 GCF_001890085.2 Hipposideros armiger
CCTGCGACTCCTCTACGGAATCCCAAGCCTCACGCACACAGAGGGAGAATTTCCGTTCCACGGCTTCCACCGCTGAGAGGAAGAAAGGTTTTCAGGAACTCCTTCCCAGCAAATTTATACTCTCCCGGGTTTTTGGCATCCAACCAGAGTATATTAAGGCTGGGTGGTGACGTCTTCACCAGGTGCCAGTTGCTTCAGAAGGCGGGGCCTGATGAGGTTAAGGGAAAATCCAGTCATCTCTGATGGATTTACCAAAGTTGAACTGATTTTGTTGATTGATAGAATTACTGTTTTGTTTGTTTTAAAAGAAACTACAGGTAGAGGGGCTTGATCAAGACATGCTATTTGCAAGATTATTTTTTATAAAAAGCATCCTATGTGCCTGACCCTTTTAGGTAACTTTATGTCCTTTGATTCTCATGGCCCTTCTGCGCGGAACGTACCATCAGGTTTCACCCAGATGACCAGGGTGAGAAGGGGCTGTCTTTGCATATAGTCACACTGCTGGTCAGTGACAGAAGACTGATTCAACTCTGGTTTTCTTTTGTTAATTTCTAAGTCAAAATATCTTCTGAATTTCAGTCAGCATGGATGATGGGGAAGGGTCTAGGTCTAGGCATTCAAATGCACTGTTTCAGTACAAGTTTGGTCCATCATTTCTATATAGGTGACACTCAGCTAGTTACCTAACCTCACCTGTCCTACTTTACCTGAGGGTTAGAGCAAAAACACAATATTTTACAAGGTGACTTGCATGATGAAATTGGATAACAAAGGCTAAGTAGTTAAATAGTCCCTGGCAGAAAATAAGTTGTTCGATTGCAATTATTTTCATTGTCATTGGTCGTGATATAATCATAGATGTAAACGTAACATCAATGAATAACAAATGCGAAATGTTGTCCATTTGTGTCTTTTTACGCCTCATGGATTCCTTTTCCTTCTTGTATTATATCTATAGTGAAATTGCACTCCCTTACATTGTTCCTCAGAAGTTGCAGGCATTGTGTTGTCAAATGTGTCATGGCATTCCAACCTAGATTTCCTCGATCAGACATTAATCTTCAATGTAACAAAGTCACTTTTATTCAAAGAGTTTAGCAAGCATGTTTTGATCACCTGCCATGAGCAAGGTGCTGAGATGGGTGCTGCACATTCAGAGTTGAAGAACTGGCTCCTGCTTTTGCAGAGCTCACATTTTAGGGGGAAAGCAAAGTCACAGTTAGGAGACCATGAAGACACAGACAACTCTTGTTCCCTGTGCTCATTGATTGAATGCCAGGAAAGGACACTTGTACTGTTTATGATGTGTGGCATCAAAGCCAGTGGTTTTACCTGAGCTGGGAAAAAACACAATGGTAGGGTGAAAGATGAGAAATAAACAGGGCCGGGCATGTGGCGTGTTGGTAAGGAGTTGGCTTGGGACGCCGGCTCTGAGCAGCAGGGCCCTGGTTCAGATCTCACATGTGGGCCAGTGACGCTGTGCCCTCTACAGCTAATATGCTGAACAACAGCTCAACCTGGAGCTGGGCTGCCCTGTGTCTCTGGCGACGAGTAGGCTGCAGCCCCTGCTGCAGTGGGTTGCCATGGGCTACCGTGTGTAGTCAGCAGCCAGCGTGAGTGGCCAGCAGCCGCCGTGAGTGGCCGTCCAGAAGCCGGCAACTGATCTGCCTCACCTGGGAAGAGCGCAATGATGGTACCAACTTGGGCCAGTGAAGCAACATCCTCCACAACTAGACTGAAGAACAAAACGACAGCAACTTGTCTGTTACCCTTTCCCCAATTCCCCAGCACTGTTCCCATCCCCCAGTTCCCCAATAAAAATCTTTAAAAAAATAATAATAATAATAAAAATAAAATAAAATCCTTCTCTGCCAATATCACTCCTCGGAGAGCATTCACACAAGAGCCTAATAAGCTCGTGTTTTTTGCCCATTCAGAAAGGTCTATCCAGATACGTCTTCCCCAATTTCTTGTCACCAATTTTCCAACCAAGTCCCTGCCCAACCAGCCAAACCATTGTCCACGGCCCATAAAATCAGTATATAACAGCACATCTGGCCATTTTTCGCAAAGCGAACAACCGGGAGCACTGCTGGAAGGNTGGGTGGGACGCCAGAAACTAGACAGGTGATGTGAAGGGATGATAGGAATAGCTTCTGAGGGAGATAAAGTCCAAAATTTTAGACAGCTGTGAGCTCAATCTCTGAATTACTTTGACTCCAGAGAAATCACAGTAGTGGAACGAATAGGAGAATAATTGTACAATAGTTGACACTTATTGAACATTTACACTTTCCTGGGCATTGTTCTAAGTGCCTGGTTTCAACCCCAGGTATGTCGAGTAACTGTAGTTCGACCTATTTGGTAACACTAAAGAAAACACCACAACACCACAAGCCTAGAATGGCGTCATTCATGTTAAAAGCCCATGATATCAAACCTAGATTTAAACCTGATTTAACTGCAGTTTCAACATCTCCCAGAAATGTAATCAACCAAGCTGGTATTTCCTGATCAAGTACCAGTAAGGTAGTCTGTCATGTGCCTCCCTCTCCCCCCCCCTTCCCCAGAGGAAAAAGAGGCAATCTGTGTGGTAAAACCCTTGGTGTTCTCCCCCCACTACCACCTGTCCTGGTCTAAAAATAATGTTTTCTTTTGCTAAGAACTCCTCTGCCATGACCTTCTTTCTACAAAAACGTTGTATTTTGTACACCCCCTGGATGTGCCCTTCTCTAATAATTTCTAAATGGGATGCTGCTGTCTGATTCATGAATCTTTTAATAAAGCTGATTAGATGTTTAAATTTACTCAGTTGAATTTTTATTCTTTATCAGTCAGAAGAGCCTTGGAAAGTCACCAGTTTGGAGTTAGTGTTGGAAGCTAGCATGCCCAGTTCAGAACCTGGACACAGAAACCCCACACTACAAAGGGCAGGTGGCTAATTGCTGCTTTTCCAGACCTTGGCACCAAGGTCTTCCCACTCCACCCCAGCGGGCTGGCACCGGGTCCAGCTGGGTTGTGTTCTGGAAATCAGATTTATGGAGAGCCACAGGAAGAAGGGACATGTCCAGAAAAGTGCCTGAGGTTGAGAGAAGCTCTGGGACACAGGAGGCCAAAACTTGTAGATGCAACTCACAGGGAAGGCAGCAGTGTAGACCCCTGGCTATACTGGATGGGCCCTAATTGTGTACAGGAGACCCCCACCTCTCCAGAGCACCCAAAGTCAGGCGCCCAAAAGGGGGCTCCTCTCCTCTTTCCCCAACAACCAAAGCAGGGACACACAGGAGATAGAAGGATGTTGGAATTTTTATGTAACCTATTAGGTAAGTGAAAGAAAAATTTCACAAACGTCTACAGAGGCCAATTTCTTACACGATTGTTTTTGTTTTTTGTTTTTTTACCTGAGCCATCCTATCACCTGTTGGCAGCTCAGTGGCTGCTCAGCTCGGGCTGGGACTCGAACCGCTGTTGCTCAGAGCTAGCACTCTTGAGCAAGCTCTTAACCCACTGAGCCACTTGGCCGGCCCTACATGATTGTTAAATTGAGACGTGTTATTGTAATAACATTTGCCACAGAGGGTCATCCAATGAAAGGTCTCGGAGGAAATCTACGGACTTGTGGGAGCCAAAGGC
>NW_017731701.1:1899765-1901923 GCF_001890085.2 Hipposideros armiger
GCAGCCAGCGTGAGTGGCCAGCAGCCGCCGTGAGTGGCCGTCCAGAAGCCGGCAACTGATCTGCCTCACCTGGGAAGAGCGCAATGATGGTACCAACTTGGGCCAGTGAAGCAACATCCTCCACAACTAGACTGAAGAACAAAACGACAGCAACTTGTCTGTTACCCTTTCCCCAATTCCCCAGCACTGTTCCCATCCCCCAGTTCCCCAATAAAAATCTTTAAAAAAATAATAATAATAATAAAAATAAAATAAAATCCTTCTCTGCCAATATCACTCCTCGGAGAGCATTCACACAAGAGCCTAATAAGCTCGTGTTTTTTGCCCATTCAGAAAGGTCTATCCAGATACGTCTTCCCCAATTTCTTGTCACCAATTTTCCAACCAAGTCCCTGCCCAACCAGCCAAACCATTGTCCACGGCCCATAAAATCAGTATATAACAGCACATCTGGCCATTTTTCGCAAAGCGAACAACCGGGAGCACTGCTGGAAGGTGGGACCAGTGGGAGGATTTCACTGCACCCCTGTCATTCAGGGATGATGTAGAGAGAGGCTGTATTGCTGCAGCTGTCCTCTTGCTGGTGGTGCCTGCATATCGTTCGGAACCAATCCAAACGGAGCCTGGGTTTTCTCTTTCTCTGTCAGTCGATCGCTGAGGCCATAGGTGCAAGCTGGGAAAACGAAGGTAATGTAGCAGGAGTGGGACCATGGACATTTGGACCAAATCTTCATGTCACTTACCTGTGCCTTCGGGACCTGCCCAGCCCCGATCGCGTGTATGCCACTTTAACTCGAAGATGAAGTGCTGCTGTGGATACCCAGCTTGACGGCTGGGTGGGTCAGATAACAGCATTGTTTATGATGGGCTGCTCAGGTCGCACCACTACTTGGTGGCCCATGGTTAAGTATTCAAGCTCTCTCTGTTAATGCCCAGTAGCAGAACAAGAGCTGTTTCTCAAATGAGGTTTAGCTATCTGAGAAGGATGGCAGGGCTTTGCTCCAGAATTCTAAGGGCCTGTGCTGCCATTTATTTATCCTGGTCTGTCGAAGGCCCCAAACTGCATTGCTATCTGCCACTGCCACTTCGAACACATTGGATCTGCTGGATCATATGGCCCAAGTGGCAGAGAAGCCTACCCAGCAGACTGGATCTTTTGCAGAACCTTCTCTTGTTCTGGAGCCCACTCAAAACCAGCAGCAATTCTTTGCACTGAGTAAATGGGCCAGAGTAATGCACCCAAATGAGAAATACCTTGCCTCCAAAATCTAAAGAGGCACAACGCCTAGTGGATGTAGGATGGTTGTAGGATGGGGCAGAGGTAACAACTTATTCTCACCTTAGAAGGGATGTCTCAACCTCCCTTAGAAATTTCACTGAGATAGAAGACCCCTGAATTTTTGCCAGATTTATTTTCTGTCTTCTCATGTGGAAACGCCTTACCAACGAGTCTAGAGTAGTTGCTACTTCTTACTTATTAGGTTTTCCTACTGATTAGGTCTGATGAGCACGATGTCATCAGTGTAGGGAACCACTCTGATATATTGTACAAGAGGAAGGCAATCAAGATCCCTGTGACCCAAATATGACATAGGGCTAGCTAGAGATTTGATATACCCTTGAGGTAGGACAGTGAAGGTATATTGCTTTTCTTGTCAGCTGAAAGTAAACTGCTTCTGATGGCTCTTCCTAACAGGTACTAAGAAAATAGCATTTGCCTGATCAGTAGCTGCATACCAGGTCCAGCGGATGTGTTAGTTTGCTCAAGCAATGAAACCAGATGTGGTAACCAGATGTAGTCAAAGCATATGCCCATTCATAGTCATTCTCTAAGCTCCATCTGTCTTCTGCATAGGCCAAATAGGAGAGTTAAAGAGGGGTGTACTGGAAATTACCACACTGCATTCCTCTCCCCTAGCAAAAAGAAAAAAAAAAAAGGCCATAGGTCCTTTTAGGCAAGCCTGAAAGAAAGACTCACAGTATAAATTTTCGGGAGTTACTAAGGTCCTTCCTTAAGGGGGCTCAGGCTATGGTTCACTTAGGGGATTTTAGATCTAAACTGGTCCAAGCCGGGAATTGGTTGAAGGGCCACAACTCTGTGATTATGATTCACGTTAGACTTCTGATTGCTTGACCTGGAACTTTTCTGCTTATACAG
>NW_017731701.1:1906063-1917569 GCF_001890085.2 Hipposideros armiger
CTGCAGCCTATGCCGTCGCCGTCGCCGGCGACTCACGGCAGCCCAGCTCCAGGTTGAGCTGTTGTTCAGCATCTTAGCTGTGGAGGGCAGTGTTCACTGGCCCTCATATGTGGGATAAGAACCGGGCCCTCTGGCATCCCAAGCGAGTTCTTAACCATCGCGCCACTCGACCGGCCCCAACATACAATTTTTTACTACCTGGGTTTACTCATTCAATAAGCGCATGCTATCTCTATCTTGCAGACTTTGTCAGAAATTTCTATTTCAGGATGATTGTTACCTGTTTGATGTCTAATCCATTACTATTCATGTAAACACAAGTAATTTAAATGGATATAAGAAAAAGCTTACACTAAGTTAAATTAAAGGATGGATATTCATTGACTGTCTAGGTCACTGCCAAAGAAGCTAGTATAGTACAGTATTAACTGGTAAACGTAAGTTTAAGTTGACTACTTTGTCTTCTTAATTTTTTACAGGGGACAAAGGTATTTAGGTCTACTAGTAAACATGTCCTTTTCCACATGAAAGCAATTATACGATGAAAAGCATATGTCTGAAAATTATACATTTTTATAACTTTTATTATAAATGTGCTAGTAATTTGTGTGTAAATGGGCTAATAAAGAGAGGATGCTAATATATGGCAGTTCACAATCGCCTGCTTCCTAGTTTTCACTGGAAAGTAAAGGCTACTAACAGGTAACGTTTATAATCAAAATCTAAACATAAATCAACTGGAAAGAATAAGAGCGAAGGGAAGCAACTTTGGGTAGGATGTGGGGAGGGGTGTAGATGCAATGTGTTTTTATGTGAAGAGTATTCAAGGTATACGGTGTGTGTTTTAGTGAAAGCAAAAGAGAGTAATTTTGCCCTAAAATAAAATGGCTGTTCCACAGAAAGAAAAAGACAGAAACTAAAAGGATGTATAAAATTGCAGGAGTCTTGGAGTGGGGGGATTTTGTTTTGGGGTCAAAGATAGCCAAAATTGAATAGTTGTTTTCATAAAGGGCTTTAAAAAAATGAGCGCCAGAATGCAGATATACAAAGCTAGAGTTTAATTTTCTCTCTGTTAAAATAAAAACTTTCTTAGATGATTGGTCTGCTCTTTGTAAAAGATTATATAAAAGTGTTCCCCTTACCTTTATGTAATCTTGCTGGAAACAAAGATTCTGTCTTATCACAGTATTCTTGTGCTTCACATTGTCTTTATCAGGTTTGGGAACACTGAGATAAACTGAGTCTTTTCAATAGTAACTTTCTGTGTTTGCCTTTGAAATCAGAAAGACATCCTGACTGATGAAAGAGGGGAGAGGTTGGCCATCAATATAAACGCCCAACCAAGGAGAGGCACCCACTCTTTTACACTAGAGATGTTGTGGGAGAGAGCTGGCTGGGGCTCGTTATCCAAGCCCTGCTGACAAGACGCTGACACTGAGCACCTCAGGAGGCCAGTTCCCAGTGATGCCCACCAGGATCAAAGAGCAGAGCAGGGCGGGGGAATCAGACAGTGCCCAGCATCAGCCCGATGGGAGTGAACAAGTGTTGCCTTAGAGAAAACACCGGTCACTGAATGCAAACGGAGGTAATTTTTCTAAGTAATTAGAAGTCTGCAAGTTCAAGTACATATCTAAGTAAAAGTACGTACTTCAGCACAAGCTGTGTACACAAGTAAAAGTAGAATACAAAATATATGCTAAGTATGTAAGTAGGTTATAAGAACGTCTAAGTAAGTAAAAGCAGGTAATTGAAAGTACAAAGGTAATGAAAAGTACATAAGTTAAAGTAGATACATAAGTAACAGTAAATATGTAAGTTAAGTCTGTAAGTGAAAATATGTGCATATGAGTAAGTGAAGTATGTGTGGAAGTAACAGTAGTGCAGATAAGTAAAAGAACTTAGCTGAGTAAGAGAATGTACTTAAAGCCTTTTGAGCTTCTTTTGCTTGGCCCGCTCCAAACTCTTTGGAGTGTACTTTCTTTGCTAATAATGGCCCTTGAGCCATTCTCTACTGTTCAGGCATGCTTCTGTTTCTTTGAACTGTACTTTTTCTTCTAATAAACACTTCTACTGCAACTTAAAAAAAACAAGAATGTGCTTAAATAAGTGTAGTGTATGTAACACAAATAGGGACTTTAGTAAAAGCAGTGTACAAGAGTAACAGGGAGGGCCGGCCGAGTGGCTCAGTTGGTTAAGAGCTCGCTCAAGATTTTGAGCTCTGAGCAACTGTGGTTCAAGTCCTGGCCAGAGCTGAGCAGCCGCTGAGCTGCCAACAGGTGGCAGGATGACTCAGCTAAAAAAGAAAAAAAAAAGAGTAACAGGGAGAAAGTGAAAGTACACAAGTAGGTAAAAGCATGTAAGTAAAAGACGGTACCCGAAAGTAAGGAAAAGTACTCAGGTAAAAATACGGAAATACAAGTACTTACATAACGGAAAGCCTTATTTAGAAGTACATTAGTAAAACTCTGTAAGGAACTGTCTTAAGTAAAAGTACCATATTAAAAGAAGTAAACACATAAGTAAATGAAAGTGAAAAGCAGTAAAAGGAAATGAGGAAAAAAGTAGGTAAGTTAAGGTAAGCAAAAGTAACTTAGAAAAAGTCAGTAAATATGGAAACGTCAGTAAGAAGAAGTAAAAGTAGGTAAATACAAGTGAGTAAGTAAAAGTGAATAGGAAAGTAAGTCAATAAGTAAATGTAAGTACTAAAAGTAAGTGAGAACTGTATTGGGTTGTCAGAATTGTCATGACGCATTGTTGCAACAAAAAACATAGAAAAAATACCTCATGACTTTTCCAACAACCCAGTATATAAGTAAAACTAAGTAAGTCACTAAGAAAAGAAGGTCACTGAATAAAAGTAGAGCAGAAAAGTGACAAAAAGTAATGAAAAGTCAGTGAGTAAAAGTCACTCAGCATGTGAAGTACATCAAGTCAATAATAAAAGTGAGTAACTAAAATTAAGGAAGGAAAAGTAAAACGCAGTAAATAAAAGTCAATATGTCAAAGTTAGTAACTAAATCTCAGTCAGTAAGTAAAAGTAAGCAGAAGCCATGAGTAAATGTCAGTATAAAAGTAATGAAAAGTCATTAAGTAAAATCAGTATGGAAACATCAGTAACTAAATGTTCATCAGTAAGTAAAAGTGAGTGAGTAACTCTCCATATAAAACTAAGGAAAATCGCTGTGTAAACTTCAGTAACTAAATGTGAGTAAAAGTAAGTAGAGTCGGTCATTAAGTAAAAGTTAGTATGTAAAAGTCAGCGGAAAAGTAAAATCAGTAAGTAAAAGTGAATCAGTAAATATAAGAAAACTAGTGTATCTAAGTATAACTATGTTTGTAGCACAAAGGCACATAAGTAAAAGTAGCATATGTAAATAAAAGGAGGAAAGTATGTTAAATTATGGAAGTAAAAGTAGGTAGTAAAGGTAAGTAAATCAGGGTGGGTAGGTACGTAGAAGTATGTATAAAATTGAAAATAGTGTATGAACTTAAAAGTATATAGGTAAGTAAAAGTATCTAAGCAAGGAAAATTGTGTAGCTAGGTAGAAGTACACATGTCAGTAGTAGTTTTGTAACTAATGTATGTGAGGAATAAGACATAAGTAACAGGAGTACTAAGAACAGTCAGTAAGAGTAAGTTATACTAAGTAAATTAAGTACATAAGTAAAAGTAACTGTAAAGGTATGTTACTAAAACGCTTAAGTAAAAGTGAGTAAAGTAAAAAAAGTTCGCCTCGATTTTGGATAACAGAGGGGTCCAAAAGTCGAAGGCTGGAAGGGGACTACTGCATCCTTCTCTGTCTCTGCCCAGAGATATGGTTTGACCACCAGGGCCTGAAGGAATAGAGAGCTTCATCTCTCTCCCTGCAAGGGTTTAAGTGTCTGCAGGCAGGAGATGGGAGCCCTGTCACCTCTCACCCCTGACATTGCAGGAGCCTGGGTCTGGACAACCTGCAGGGCCTTGGCCCAGGCTCAGGCAAGTGCCCCGGTTCCGCTGGGAGCGTGCATGCCGGGAGATGAGGACTCTGAGACTTCCTCTGTACGAAGCGCAGTTTCTAAAGCTGCCTAGAACGGCCTGCCTGAGAGCTGACAATTGGGTTCCCCAGGGGGCCAAGGTCAGCGCCAACAGAGGTCATTGTCACAGACCAGTGGGTGCACGGGACACAGAAAAGCCAGGCTACCCCAGTGCCCATGTGGGCGGGGATCTCAGAACCTGGCCCTTCACTAGCCCTAATTGGGCGGCTGAGAAGCAGCCCTTTTGGAGGAGTGAACGGTGTCGACATAGAGAAAACGCCGGGGACTGAAGGCAAACGTAGTTCTGGGACCGGTATAGCACCGTCTGCGTGCAACAAGCAGAAGTGCTAACCACGGGAAGAGGGGCTCGGTGCCAGGCGCGGTGCTGGGGCTGCGAGACCGGTCCGGGGAAACGAGCCGTATGAGGAACCAGTCAGTACAGGAGAACCAGGGGTGCTGCCACTGAGAACTGGGGCTTCACCCACACTACTAACGAAAGTGAGGCGAAACCGGCGGTGTTGCCCTGGAAAGTGAAACACGCAGAGCACGTAGGCTAGGCCAGTTGGAAACCACCCACCCTAAGTGCGACCAAGAAACCACTGGTTCAACCAAAGGCGTGGGCGTGTCCCAAAACGCGGTAGGAAAGGCGGAGAAACCGCCCTCGCGTTGCACCAGTGGGAGAGACACCCCCCACCACCCTCCAAAAAATAACGGTCCCCAACACTTACATGGAGAGGGACCCAGCATGTGCCGGCAAGAAGCAGCTAGTTAAGCTACGGGCCAGTAGCACCCGACTGGCAAAACTAGCCATGGGCAAGCGACGGGCGAGGCAACATAATGGATATATTTCGGTTCCCAGGGCTCGTGGGTGAACGAGGAAAATGCAACACATAAGCGATCAGAGCCTCAAGGAGAAAGTTGTGGCGCAAGAGAGTCAAACATCGACCAGGGACACGCAAGGCAATTTAATGAGTTTTTATTCCGAAACGGAGGATCGTTTCCCCGGGCACGCTCCCCAGAGGCTCCCTCCGCACCCTCAGGGCTTTGGAGCGCCGAGGACGGCCCCACTGCAGCCGCAGGTCAAGGTATAGGCAGCGCGACGAATCCGCTGCAGGCGGCAGGAGAAAACCCAGTGCTGGCCCCGCCAAGCGGCGACCGGAGGTGGGCGGCCCAGGGACGCGGGCGCGCGGGCGCCGGCCTCGGGGTCCTGCGGTCTGACCCCGGCGTCGGGCGGCTGCGCCGCGGGGAGCTGCCGGGCCGTGGTTTGGGCTGCGGCCTCCGTCTCCGCCGCCGCTGTCTCTGGCGTCGCCGGCCCGNCAATGATGGTGCCAACTTGGGCCAGTGAAGCAACGTCCTCCACAACTAGACTGAAGAACAAAATGACAGCAACTTGTCTGTTCACCTTCCCCCAATTCCCCCGCACTGTTCCCATTCTCCCAATTCCCCAATAAAAAATCTAAAAAAAAAACCAACCAAACAAACAAACAGCAAGCACCACTGACGGGTGCAGGCCTACGATTTTCATTTTCCGTGTCACGCGGACAGCAGTGTCTGCCGCTATCCCGAAAGCGAAAGCGGGACTGCTAAGATTAAGAAATCACTCTCACCGCCAAACAGGTGTGTGCTGCGTGCGCTAAGATCGCTTTCCCCGGGATCCCCGGATTTGTAGGTGGGTGAAATCAGAAGCCGAGAGCTCAGGCAGAACTGCCAGGTCGAAACCGGCGGCACTCAAGTGGCCTTGCTGCCAGCCACACACTGCCCGGGTTGCGGGGGGCAGCGGGGCGGAGCCCCAGAGACCACCTGGCTGGGCGCCACTGCCGGGGCCGCATCGAGCACGCGCGAGCTCAGCTCGAGTGGAAACGACCTGTGAGGAAACGGCGGCTGGGTGCCCGCAGGCGCCGCCGTGACTGAGAGAAGGCGGAGGACATGGCACACCTGACAACGGTGCGGGACCCAGCAAGGGCGGGCACCGAGCAAACTGCTGTTGTGGCCAAAGTGAGCTGTTTGTTTTGACGTCTACAAGGGTGCTGCCGCCGAGAAACGGGGACACTGGGAGGTGAGCCGTGCTCACAGCGGGAGAGATCGGCGTTCCAGGGGTTAAACTAAAGTAAAGTAAACTGTAGACGGGGCTTGGAAATCCCCCTCGCTGACTAAATCATTTACCACGGAAGCATTGCCAAACGTAGCTTATTTCACAACCAAAGCGAAAGCGACACTGAACTAATTTCTTGTAAATGACTTGAAAACCTTAAAGGAAACTTCAGTCATCTTCCTAAAATGGTGTGAATAGTCACTTTTAGTCAATCCCCTGCCTTCTGGAAGTCCCCGTTGCAATAACCACTCACTGTAAAGGTCAGACCGCTCCCCCTTTTCTCTTTATAAACTACCCCGTAGTGTCGAGCGTCTGAGCTTCTACGAGTTTTCAGTTTGAAGTCTCCCTCTCGGAACAGCGTGTTTCTCTGCAACAAGTTAGCCTTATCAAGTGAGGTTCTCTGAGTTTTCTTTAAACAGTTATGGTCGCCAGCAGCGGGACGGGAAGAAGACCCCCGATGAACCCCGAGGCTGGCGAGCCGCTGGTGCTGGCGCCCACTGCGCCCACTGCGCTCCGCCAAGTCCAGGGAAAACTCAGCTCCCAGCTCCACTCCCTTTGTGTTGAGCTCTCTGATTTTATGAAGCCAACTCTGTGGACGCTTCTTGGTAAGTCACCCCCTCCTACTGAAAACGAGGGAAACGTGCGATTCCCTGTGTGGAGGAAGAGCTGTTGAAAAACCGGGGTGGATCAGAGTGTAAACGCCTTGGGAGATCTAAAGGCAAAGGTGGGTTCCACCTGGGCCAAATCTGCAACCAGGGTTTTGCGCCTTTTGGGAGAATGGGTGAACTTTAGGGTCATTTGGAATTGTAGTGTTCACTTTGGGAACCTTTATCTTACGGAAGATGGTCTGTCCACTTTAGGGGTGCCCTTAGAAAGAGAGGATCCAGAACCTTTGGGGGACTACAGAAGGCATTCTTTGATTGGTATGAGGAAGTTTCTAAAAAACAAAATGACTCCAAATATAGCTTTTTGAAAAATATCTTATGGCTCAAACAAAAAAATCTTTGGTTGAAAGTTTTCGCTATCAGAGCAGGTAACCTTCGCTTACTCCATCTCCCAGAAACACTGTTTAGCTCTGGGTATTCTTTTGAGTTTTGTATTACTGTCCCTGGCTCTGGCTAAAATGTTTAAATGAAAGCTATGATAATAACTCTGTTTGTGTCTGTCTGTATGTTTACCTATATCTATCTACATATGTGATGTTTTAAAAGAGCTCTGTTCATTGGCTTGAAGAAAAAGAAGCCCTTATATAACTAAACTATGTCCTAAACTTCAGAAATATAGCAACTAACCTAAATGTCTCTCCAGTTCACAAGATCTGGAACGATCTTCAATAAATAAAAGCTAGCTTCAGTTTTTCAGTTTAATGAAAACAGGCATGTTTTCACAGTTGTCAGTGTTAAATATAACCCCAACATACAATTTTTTAAAAGATTTTTATTGGGCAACTGGGGGGATGGGAACAGTGCTGGGGGATTTGGGAAGGGGAACAGACAAGTTGCTGTCGTTTTGTTCTTCANGCTAGGAGCGGGGGCGCTTTTCAAACTCTCCAGTCAGAAAACTGCTATGCCACCAGAGGCCCAGCAAAGGAGGGGCCAAGAGCTTTAGTGTGGGAAAAATGTTACGTTAGGAAAATTCGCCTTGATTGGCTGATGAGATGCCATTGTTTCTTTTGGTCTGTTTCTCTTATTTTCCTCCCTCATGTTTCCCGGCAGGGGCGACATGAGGTGATGGTTGGTCTGTTTCTCTTTCTCCCTCATATTCCCTGGCAGGGGAGACATGAAGACATGAGGTGATAGTTGGTCTGTTTCTTTTCATTCCTTTTGGTCTGTTCCTCCCTCATGTCATCCCCGGCAGGGGACATATGAGGTGGAGTTCTCTTTGTCTGTTTCTCCCAGAAAGACATGACTGGCACATGGCCGAGCCTTAACTGGCCTTGGGCTGATGGTCCCAGGCAGGAACAGCAGGGTGCTTGTTCCGATGAACCTGCCCTTCAGCTGGATAAGCAATACCCTTATGACATTAACTGCAGAACCCTCGCGGAACTGGCCATTCCCTGAGGGGGAGGCAGGAACAAAACCTTGACTCTAAAGTACATCTGAAGATATATTTAAGACAGACCTCACATGGCAGTTCATTCTTCTTCTTCCATCAGCATGATTACTTGGAACTTCCATGCAGCCTGTAGCATTGGGGGACGGCAGTGCATTGGAACTTAATTACATGCAGCTTGCAGCATTGGGGGCCACCCCAGTTTTCCAGCTGCGGAACTGGCCAGGTGTTTCGGTTCCCGACCTCTCCAGTGATGTCTTCCCACGGGTAGGTGAGCTTCTTCGGCATAACATTGTTACTAATGTGTATAGCTTAGTTTTAATTGCCCTTTAACTGCCGTTGCCTTTTGCTCTTATATACTGCTAAATATTGATTGGATCCTCTCTAGTGTGAGCTTTCCCTTCTCTTTCCCAGCTTTCATTACATTTAGTCTGAGCCAGCCCCATTGGGAAGACATGAGAAGCAGGGGATAGAACTCTGCCTGTGGCTCTGCCGCCCGCTAAAACCATGGAGGTGAGAAAGGAATGGAGATAGGAATATATACAATACAGCCACTCTAACGAAGCTGATTAAATGATTAATGTTATGAAAATTGAGGCATGAGGAAAGACTCTATTCTTGTTCGAACTAGGCTGGGAACTTACATTTTTGAACTTTTCAGTCCCGTGTCAATGCCCGTATATACATCTGGGCATATATCAGCACTCCAACTAACCCTCTGACTGCCCCCCTAAGGAATCACATCTCCAGACCACCTGTATCCACCTGACTTCCATTATCCAGACCACGGGGCATGACCAGAGCTCCTGGCGCCCATCTTCTGGACCACCTGGAATCTGTCATCTTCTGACTGCCTGACATCTGACTGATAACTATCTTGGACAAATCCTAGGGCTAAGAATACAGAACTGATGATTCCCAAGAATGTGCTTTTTACTGTAAAAACTGTTAACTTTTCTGTCTTCTTTGGAACACTCTGGAATTTTGTCTTGCTGTGTTCCCAGTGTGCAAACTCTGAGACCTTTGAATGTATCTTTATCATTTATTTTTAGCAAAGTGTTTAGATACTTTTTGAGTTTGTTAGACAACATCAAACCTAGACTTCATACCTGACTTAGCTGCAGCTTGGGCCTTTTCCAGCAATGTAACCTTAACCAACCAGTCTGGAATTTTCTGGCCTAGAAAACACCAATAAGGTAATCTGTCCTGTGGGCTCTCTCTATCCCCCATAGGAAAAAGAAGCAACTGCATGATAAAACTCTTGTCATTTTGTCCTCCCAGAAAAGAAGATGTCCTGGCCTAGATCTGAAAATAATCTTTTCTTTTGTTATTATAATAACTCCCCGGCCACACCCTTTTCCTCTAAAAATCTTTCATTTGGTACCATCCCTGGGGGGAGCGCCCCTCTAGTTGTTAGATGGGATATTCACAAGTTGCTTAAGAAAGCCAGTTAGATCTGCAAATTTACTTGGGTGAATTTTGTTTAGTAGTAGAAATTTGTCAACTTGTGAGACATTATTACATTAACTTGGAAATTTAGAGTCTCCATAATTCTGCTTCCACAGGTAGTCAATGTTCTTCACAAACATGCACACTTCAAGCACCCACACGTATGATAGTTTTCAAACAGTTGATGATGTAGAAGAAGAAAACAACCTTTCTCTTTACCCTTCTTGGGGTGTCCAGCTGGGCAACCCTACCCTGTAAATAAGACTGGCCAAAGATACATTAACGTGTAGAAGTTTATGACAGAAACTTTAACCTGGACAGGAATCAGGAGGGCCTCTGGGAGGAGCTTTCACACCCTGTGTCTTTGAGAAAGCCCTACAGGAAGACTTATCACAGAGAGGAACCCAGAAGTTCCTATGTTGAATTTCCCTTATTTCCTGCCCCATCCACATCCTAAATTGTTCTTTTGCTGCTTTCCCACGTTACAGTATTATTCTCTGTCTAATCCTTCTGGACTATAATTCCAAACCTTTTGTCCTCCTTGCTTTATTTTCCTCTCCGATCTTGGGGAAAGATGTAGGAGCACTGGCATTTAAGTTACAGTTACCTGAGCTCCCCTTCCCTTTGCTTGCCTAAGACAGTCTTGGCAGTTGACTACAATGCAGATTCAGCACCCCAGCCGCAGAGGTTCTGTTTCAGCCTGTGTGGGGAGGGTGAGACACTTGCCTTTCTGATGGCCTACCAGGTGATGCTAATGTTGCAGTCTAAATGTTGAGTAATGCTAGCATTAAACTTCTGTAGGCGAGATCCTTTATTCTGTTGTTCTTTTATCTTTGTTCCGCTAATTTAAACACGTTTTCTTTGAATTAATTGCCTCATGGTTACGATGTCCAGGCATACCTTTTCCCCCTTTCAAATAACATAATTGTTTCTTGCAGATTTATGCCAAGTAATCTTGAGAGAAGCTAAGCCAAATGCACCACACTACAGTTACACTGACCAGCTTCCGCTCAGTAGTTGCCTAGAACCAGAGTTCCTTCAGTCTAAGAAGCCAATCAGTGTCAAGATGGGTCAGGAGTCTATATACCCCTAAGGGAAGAAAAGGCTCCTTGGAAAACTATGCCTGAACGAAATGGTAAGAATCCACCGATTTTAAGATACCTACCTGTTTCAAAGATATGACATTGAGAAAGAGAGATTCATCTTACAATTAACCATGTTGGGCTATATCTTTGTCCACTCCTTTATTGTCAACCATTAGTGTCACTTTATCTGTTTACCTCTTGAAAATAAATAGCATAGAGTTTTAGAGCTGTAATTTTGTTAAGGAACTAATTGGATCACATTTGTCTTTTCTCATGGTGAGTGAAGGAGTTCAGATCTAGACTCCCCCAAATGTACCACTTTGGCTTGTGGACTATTTTGAGCGGAAGGACCCAAGCAGATTCAGCAGATTCAAGACCCAGCAGATTCAGGAAAAATCTTTCACCTCCCCCTTACCTACATAGAAGAATGTCCATAAAGGGCCTGGCTCAAAAAGAGAGGTATTACCAGAGAAGTTTTCACCTGAGTGACCCACTGCTACGGCAGGGCAACATCTAATTACCAAATAGCTGTTATTCTTATTGTCCTGTGAATGGTCCACCTCGCCCTTGAAGCCCCAACACCCTGACCCATTCCTCAGCTCGGGACGGCATGCGGCCTCGACTGCCTGCATGCCCTTGAAAAAGCAAACCAACCATTCAGAGAAACCACCTCTACAAAAACAAACAGCAAGGGCCGGCCGAGTGGCGCGATGGTTAAGAACTGGCTTGGGATGCCAGAGGGCCCCGGTTCGGATCCCACATATGAGGGCCAGTGACACTGCCAACTTGGGCCAGTGCAGCGACATCCTCCACA
>NW_017734760.1:0-1283 GCF_001890085.2 Hipposideros armiger
TCTACCAGACACCATTATTTGCTCTTTTTTTTGTTATGATACAAATAGGGGTTTGTACATAAGGAAGAAATTTATTCTTGACTTACTGGTTAATGGAATAGACTCAATTTTATCCTTATGGACCTACCTGACTCAATATTGGTAACAACATGATGGCTGAAATGTGAGTGTATGACAGAACACATTAAGAAGAACTGACGAAAAAAAAAAACCCATAAAAACATATCCTAGAACCAATTCAAGGATGCTTCAATTTCCACTGAGAGTTTTGAGAGAGAGAGAGAGAGAGAGAGAGAGAGAGAGAGAGAGAGAGAGAGGCTTTACAGAGATTTTTTATGAATAAGTACATGCTAGGAATCTCAACACTTCCTTCCCAAATGGGTCAGGGATGAGCTGTACTAAATATTAACTCCTTCACATCAAGTTTAGGAATTGTCAGAGTCATCCTTGGAGAGCTTGTTATATCTCCAATTTAGGAGAATCGTGGACTGGTGCCTGACACATGCAAAAGCAATCTAAAGCAATGTGGCAGGTGGGGAAAAAAAGTTAGATAGAATAGAGAACTGCATTTGGGAAATAGCTCCACAAGAAATAATACTGAGTCAATGAATTAGTGAATGAGTTCTATCTAGGAGAAGCTGGCATTGTGGATTAATTTTGGATGCAATCTGAAGGGGTTCCTTTGGGGGAGATGAAAACTCGGTGCAAGAGAAGCTGGAGTTGAACTACATATTCAACTGGGCCAAAGAGGAAGTGATAGTAGGGAACACTTTATTTGTGTTAGTAGAGTTGTGAGTTTTTCAGAACCTAATGTCTCTGAATGCTTATTCAACTGTTTACTCCTGCTGTGTTTTCATGAAAGAGATATGCAGGAGGAATGGAAGGGTATCTGGTAGCCTTTTCATTTTCTGTTCTGAAAGCTATGAAAACCATGCCTTTTTTAAATTAATATATACAGTTCTCAGCATTGTCTACTCATCTAGCTTCACAATTGATTTAGTGAGCTTTAAAAAAGTAATTATATAAAAATGTAACTTATAAACACAAAATTTAGCGTAAGTGTTCAGTTCTGAATATTGACAAATGTATATACTCATATAACAATTGCAGCAATCAAGATAGAAACTCTTTCTAACACCCAAGACTGATGTCTGTGCCACTTCCAAATCAATTTCCACTTTCTACTACATCTAAGCAAATGCTTACAGTGATTTCTATCATGATGGATTAGATTTGTCTTTTCTTGGGTTCTTATATTTTTACACATTCCAGTTTTTCTCCAA
>NW_017734760.1:1951-7010 GCF_001890085.2 Hipposideros armiger
ATATTTTTCATCTTATTTATATTGCCACCTTGCATTTCAGAGGAGAGAAAAATAGATTTATCTTAATGTACACTGATTCAACTATTTTTCTTGTAAAGTGGGCTACATTTTTTTTAGCAAAGCATAAAGCAACTCACAATAGGCATTTAGACCTTGGTCTAAGAGCATCCTGTCTCTCTCCTAAGAGCTGGACCATTGTACATGTGGAAAGTACATAACCCAAGGCCAAAACCAGCTTCTTGGCACATAGCCTCTTGAATATGGCTAGTATGTACTGGACAAGAGAGAAATGACAATTTTTGGAATGAGAGGTAGAACAGAGTAGGTCTCCTAAGCTTGTAGAAATATGAATTAATGCTCAAGGAAGAATGAAGGACCTTGTTAGTAGTAAAATAGTAATGAATAGTTGAAATTCACTGGTAATTCTGGAAAAAGATCAACTAAGTTAATGCTTATTTATCCTTGAATCTTGAACATCACGAAGGATTAAAGGCATTCATTATTTTATTTGAAATTAGCTCAAGATAGCTATGAAAATTCTACAGTCTTTTTAAAAAGTATAAGTTCCTATCGTTTCTATAAACTTACATTGATTTTGGAAAATTAATGTGTATTCATATTAAATGCATATTATTTGTTTCACTCTCACAAGTAGAAAGTCTTTATTTTGCTAGATAGAAATCATAAGGTTTGTTGAGTCTTCACTGTAACATTTATGATTTTACCCCAGATATTACTATTCCAATTAATAACTGATTGGGTGAGTTTGAGTCTAATACTCAAAGTTTTGATCCAGTATCTATTTTTAAAGAAATAATTGGAAGTAAATTACAGGGAAATCTAAAAATAATTTTACACTGGGGAAAAATGTTAAAAGTAATTTTTGTTTTTTAAATGAGGGACATAGAAGAAGGAACAATATTTTAAAAATTAATTATCTACCTGNAATTGATTTAGTGAGCTTTAAAAAAGTAATTATATAAAAATGTAACTTATAAACACAAAATTTAGCGTAAGTGTTCAGTTCTGAATATTGACAAATGTATATACTCATATAACAATTGCAGCAATCAAGATAGAAACTCTTTCTAACACCCAAGACTGATGTCTGTGCCACTTCCAAATCAATTTCCACTTTCTACTACATCTAAGCAAATGCTTACAGTGATTTCTATCATGATGGATTAGATTTGTCTTTTCTTGGGTTCTTATATTTTTACACATTCCAGTTTTTCTCCAACCTGTTTATATTTACACTTACTTTTTCTATTTTCTTTGTGATTATATCTTTAGAAAATTAATTTGTGCTCAGTTTAAGAATGAATAAAGTTTGTTCCTTTTTCTCAAAGAGTGAAAAGCGTAAGATCATTTAACTCAGTACACTATAATTCTAATGTAGATAATATTGGGTCAACCATTTTTTTCTTAGTTATTTCTTGTTGAACTTTCAAATTACGTACAATAATAATTATGTTATATGAATAATGTTATATAATAATATAAAACAAAATATTTTGTTTTATTATTATCATGTATTTTGCTTATAATTATTTTATATTCATATTATTATTTTATGTACTAATAGTGAAAGATTTCCTAAATGTTTATTATTTTCTTTTCTTTGCATTCTTTCTCTCATTGCATACCTTATTTCTGGGATTAGTTTCCTCTTGTGTAAGTCAAATCATTTAGAATTTCCATTAGTACTAGACTTTTGATAAAAACGCTACTTTCTGAAAATGTGTTTATTTTGTCATTATTTTTAAAAGATAGCTTAGTGTGATATATGATTCTTAGTTGATAGTTAGTTTCTTTGTAAATTTTAGACATTATTCCATTGTCTTATAACTTTCATTGTTAGTGTTAGTCCACTTCTCAATTCAATTGTTCCTTTTTAGGAAATCTGTTCTATGCTCTCTGAGTGGTTTATAATCTCTGGCTTGCAATTCCATTTGAAGTGCAAATGTCTTCTAAGTTTTCTGTCTCGATATCATTTTTCTTCCTGACTATGAGATTAAAGTATTTTTATCAACTTGAAGAAATTCACAGTGATTCCTAGAAATTGAGTTTAAATATCTTAGATTTTCTCATCTGCCCTTTGAACTTCTTACAAACACGTTTCTTTTGATTGGTATCTGTTGCATTTTGAATAATTTTGTCAGTTTTGACTAATAGTTCATTATTTTTCAGTTCCTTGGTGTCTAAAATAATGATTTACCCATGACCTTAGTTCTTAATTTCAATACTATATTTCTAGAAAATCAACTCTTTTTGGAGATCTGCTTGCTAAATTTTATAGTGTCCTTATTTATGTTTCACACCCTTATTATTTCTTTATATATTTGAACATATTAATACATTTATATTTTATTATTTGTAATTCCAATATTAAAAAAATACATNTTGCTGTGAAATGCTTTATCCTCATTCTGTCTAACCTAACTGCCCACATTTCAATAGTCGGCTTCATAATGAACATAGAAAATTATAGCACTCAGGACTGAGTTTTCTTAACACCTCCACTATGCCTTGTGTCACCTTCCTGGATGTTTAATTCTCAATTATCTTCCCAATTCCTATCTTTCACACAGATTTTCAATTTACTCATTTCATCCTTAAAGTCTTCCTTTGCCTCATTTACCTTATAGTTTCCCTCCCCATCATCATCAGTCATCTTAAAAAGATAATCTCTGCTGACTACAAACATTTGCTTAACTTCTTTCTTCAGGGTATGAAAAACAGATTAAACTCTATTGAAAGTGTTCTTAAGTCATTAAGAACGTACTTCCTCCAGTATTAATTTGATATTCTTGAATCAGATGTGTACAAAATTGTAATACTTTATTATTTCTATAATTACAGTCAAACATTTTTGCATCCCACCTTTTGTCCCACATTGATTATTATAGTCTTATAGTCTAAAAAATGATTCATCCTGGCAGGTTTATTTTTTTATCTTGCAAAGGACAAAATGAGGTTAAAACCATGTGTAACTGTCCCTACTGAGTTTCTTATATAATACTACACTGCACTGTCCCTACTGCCTGCATCCTTTGGTCATTTCTATATAAAGGCTGAAACAAGAAGGCAAGCATTGACTTTTTAGTCCTCAGCTGGGAATGTGTACCATTGGGCAACTCAAAATTTTTTGCTCCTCTGTGGGTTTCTGCAACTAGCCATGAAAGAAAAGCAAGTATTAATTTTGGGGTAACATTTAAATTTTAGCCAGTAGGCAAATTCACAAATACAGAAGGAAATAATGAGGATCAACTGTTGAATTGTTGGAAAAGTCATAACGTATTTTTTCTGTTTTTCATTGCAAAAATGTGTCATGACTTTTCCAACAACCCAATAGATATCTTTTATCAAATATATGTATAAATGTTCTTATATGTATATGCTAGTTCACGATTCCTTATTTGGGTAGTAGAAAATTATATATATATATACATATACATATATATATATATGTATATATACGTGTGTATATACATATATACACATATATGTATATACACACACATATACACATTTGTGTGTCTGTATGTGTAGAATACATGGAAGCATGTACTTATATATACATGAGTGTGTATACATGTAGAAATACATGCATTTGGAAAACGTATTTTAAATGAGGAATTAGCAGGGCAGTCATTTTTTTGTTTGTTTTTCAATGGTCTGTCTAATACCCCTCTCCTTGTGAACACTCTTTTCCTCCCATCCTCTGTGTCCTGCTTCTAATCTCACAGAGTTGCCACATACCTGTGGCCAGGTAACACAATATAGAAAGGGACATTTAATAATCATGGTTTGGCAGACTTTAGTGGCAGCAGGAGCAGGAGGAAGCCATCTTCTTTTTTTTTCCTCTAGCAGAGTCAGCAGACTGTTGCGCCTGTTGCTGGCCTAACTTGGGGATGTTATCTCTACATGGATAGTGATAAACATCAGCCTTTGGGCGTGATGGATTTGCTTCTCCTGTGAGTTTTGTTTTCCCATGTGTCCTTTCATATGTGAGCTCATGAAAGAAAAGGGGTTTTCCCACCCCTTCCAGAATCAGGTCCGCTCCATCAAGGTCTTCTGTTGGGAGGTCTGGGTAGGGTCCATTTACTTTTGGGGGAGGGCTCTTGTAAAGACTGGCAGGCTGCCCATGGATGCTTCTTTCTATCACTTGTAATTTCTTCATGGACCACAGAAAATGTGGATTTTTGTTGAACCAATATTGTCTGCACGAAATGCAGGGCAGTGCTTAACCTCTTCTAATTCACTTGTTTTCTCACTCTATCATCCTTTCACAAGATGGAAACAAACAAACAACAAAAGGGGACATGCCTTGGGACTCTGCCTCTCAGCAAATTCCCCACAAAGCGTAAGTGACACTTTTGTGGTCCAAATCTCCTCATACACTAGCACTCATATACTCTAATCCATCTTTTTAACTTATTTTTGGCAACTGTCCTAATCCAGACACTCCCATTTCATATAATCCATTGAAATGATTTTCTAACTGACATCTCCTCTGTCTCTGATTTCTTCAATCCATGTTACTATCATAGTTATGTTTTAAAATAAATATTTAAGTTGTGATGTGGTGATTTAAAAGCTTTAATAATTATTGAAATCACAATAAATCACATATACTTGGGTACTTAAAAAATGACAGTCCATGTTTTGTTACTGATGCTTCATCTATGAACTTCCATTTTTATATGACATAACCTAAAATTTATAGACTAGCATAAGACTCACTTCAAGATGTTTCCCATTTAAATTTTGCACCTCACAATTTTTGAATTTCCCACAAAGTTACATTCTAGCTACTTACATTATTTGGTGTTCCAAGAGTAAAGTCATGCATTTAGTATCATTTCTTTTTTTGTCTAAAACATTCTTTCCTACTGATGCTTGGTAAACTGTCTTCTTCTCAAGGTGTATTTGCAACACCCTTCTCTATGAAATTTTCCCAATCTACCAGACACCATTATTTGCTCTTTTTTTTGTTATGATACAAATAGGGGTTTGTACATAAGGAAGAAATTTATTCTTGACTTACTGGTTAATG
>NW_017734760.1:9662-11051 GCF_001890085.2 Hipposideros armiger
CAATATATTTTGAAATTTTTGTTTTGGTGTTTGCTTTTCCTATGACTGAGCAACAAGATTGAAATTCTCAAATTTCTTGATATCCAGATCATTCTCATATGAAATTTTATTTGATCTCAGCTTTATATTGAGGATTGCTTCAGATTGCCCACCTTAGGCGAACACTAGATTTTGTTGTTTTTCTTGCACTTTGTACCTAAGAAATAGAATCTCAATATCACAAGGGTAGGTGCATGCCTTGAGGGCCAACACTGGTTTAAATCTTTGTTTGCCTTCCTATAATAGATTACTTCTAGAGAGTTAACTCTCTAGAAACACTCACTTTACATTTAGCCCTGAAGTTTTCTTGCTTTCTCATCCTCTCACTGTTTCAGTAGAAAGATTTTGCAATACATTTCACCAAAACTTTTGGTTATTTGGTTATTTGGCGAAAATACTCAGGGGAAATGAAAAAGATGGTTCAGCAGCAATTTCTTGTATGCACAACAACTTGCAAAGAAATTTCTTATATTTTTAAATGCTCCAACTCTTCAGATTTTATAAAAGAACTCAATAAAATACAGATTTTAATTGGATTTGATACTAGGCCCTATGGTGCCTCATTGAAATTAGAAAAAATATATAAAATAAAATGTTTAGAATGCTGCAGCCTAGTAGGTACATACGTGTATATTTGTAAGATGTGACTTTTTGTAAATGATTTTTTTAAAAAGTGGTCCTACTTTGTGGAGGTCGCACCACATAATATCACAAGCAGACCTATCATTAAACCTTTGGGGGGTCATCCTGTGCAGAGCACAGTTTGTACAGTTTGTATTCTCTGTGCTCCTTGGATGATCAAGTGCTGTCAAAGACTGCCTGCATATACATCAATGCTGATTGGCTAAAATCCTATGATTTCCTGAAATATATTATAAATTCATATCTATAAATATGTAATACAAATTAATACTGAAACATATTTATGATAATTTAGAAACACATATCCTCCTCATTTTTAATTCAGGAGAAATGCACATTTTTAGTTATTTACTGACAACAAATAATTCAGATTCTTGTAGTTACTTGTGTTCACATGTAGAAAAACTGAAAACTAATTTTTAAGGTTTGGATACTATGTGGATATGTCAAATTTGTTTTATTTCCAAAGGATAAGTATATATCATTATATCACATATGTAATTAGTATCATATTTCACTTTTTGTGATATCTTATTTGTGGTATCATATTATACCTATTATCATATTACATATATTTACTCTAATTATTGCTGAACATATACTAGTTGTTTCACCTTAGACAGATTTCATAAATTCTGTGGGCCTTAGATTTTCTATCCATAAAATAAAGCTTTAATTATAGCCTCATATAGCTAGCTATTTTGAGAA
>NW_017734760.1:11852-12940 GCF_001890085.2 Hipposideros armiger
CATATAATGTATACTTAATATATATGCTTTTAAAAATATTATCTTATTTTTGAGAACACATTGTCATGAATGTTTTATCTCATAAGTTTTCTTAACTTGAACTGCATGTGATTACTACACAAAATTATTTTCAGAAACAAAATAGTTCTTCAAATGGAAAGTACTATAAAAGCTTCATGTTATTATGTGGATTAATATACATATTTGAGTCCTGTTTAATTAAGATGAGTTTCTGTGCAAATTCTCACAAGAGTAGGCTGTTTGTGGCTATAAAAATGAATTCATAAAGAAAGGACAAGACAGACAGGCTGTCAGAGCAGCAGCTGCTCCGATCTGTACAAGAGACATAGAAGAGAACGCTCAGCTTGTCTGTTTTCTCTCTGCTCTGAGTGGAATGAGCTGCTAAGAGGATCATGGCCTTAGGCTTGTCTATACGCATGCCACTTAATTGGAAAGTGAAAAATGTGAATTTTCCTAAGTTAACAAAGGATTCCAAATGATAGTCTTGAACATGTACATTTGCTCCATAATTTATCTTTAAAGATTATTTGGTTTAATTTATTTCATCTATATGCATCTCCACTGATATAATATAAATATTAATTGAACAAAAAATGCAAAACAGGTTAATTCATAACAAATCTTGCATACTTACTCTTTCCAGAGCTTTCTATTTTTTTTACAGATTTTAAAATATTAAGAAAATTTGTGTTTGTAAAACATAAAATTGTGTTAAAATTTTTTAGTTATATACATTCATTGATTCAAAGTAAAATGAATTAATATCTCCATAAAATTTAACACCTGGAGCAAGGATGCCCAGGAGTGATGCAAAGGAGTTAATAATTAAGTATGGAATTTCAGTTGGTTAAACAGGTAGGTGAGACAGAAAACATCGTTAAATCAGTAGACTGTAGATTCTGGTGGAGACTAAGGATTATTGAAAGCATTTCAAGAGTGAATGAGCTTGAAAGGTAGGAGGCAATAGTTTTAGAGTGAGATGCCTTAAATCAATATTACATAGGAATTCAAATTATTTATAATGACAATTCCTGCCATATGACCACGGGGAAGATGAATGACTAAAG
>NW_017734760.1:17690-18529 GCF_001890085.2 Hipposideros armiger
TAGAATGATGTTACCGTTCATCTTTATGATGTGAAATATCAGTTTATATTCCAAACATAAGAGCATCTAAATTATATACAAAAGCACAAAAGCACAAAAAAAATTACACAAATTGTGTTTTGAATTGCATACGTGCATTTCTGTTCTGTTCTTAAGAGAATAATGATGGATGCAAAACTAACTCAGCTGATTTTTACTTCTTGATGTGTACATTCTACCAAAATCCGCTATATTTAGGTCACTCATGAATAAGGAAGGATTCAAAGGATAAGGAATCATGGGCTGTAGTATGGTTCCCTTTTATTGAATGTTATCATTTTCTTTGTTAGTTGTTGGCTAATACAGGGAGTAATACAAGTAATACATAATCTGACAGGATTTCTTGGATGTTCATGTTTCTTAGAAAAGCAATGTATTTTTTTTTCTGTATTTGATGCACATCGTTGTTCACATTGAAAGTGCGTGCTCTCTAGATGGTCAGCATCCCCATTTACTCAGCCGTCAATAGGAACAAACTTCCTTTGCATTTGCTCTGAGCCTCATTGACCCTGCACGCATCATGAGTCTACTGCAATCCTGTGCCCTTGGAACATTGGTCATGCTACACATGAACAGGGCAGCCAGAAGCAGCTACAGACACATAATGGGTGTATCTCCTTTGCCCTCTCACATGCTCTGTTGTCCCATTGGACTTACAGTAAAACATTTGAAGATAAAATTATTAAGAATTCCAATAAGGTGACAGTAGAGCATTAAAACAAGAGCAGTACCCTTCAACTGTGCAGGTCTCATGCTTAGGAAGCCAGCCTGCATGCAGGTGGTCTAATAAAAATTAAAGT
>NW_017734761.1:0-3075 GCF_001890085.2 Hipposideros armiger
TCATAATGTAAATATCTTTTTGTTTTCCGATGGGCTTAGGCGACCCCTGTGAAAGGGTCGTTCGACCCCCAAAGGGGTCACAACCCACAGGCTGAGAACCGCTGGTCTAGAGGATTATCATTTGGGACCAATCCAGAGGCTGAAAATGCAGGACTGATTCTTCTCAAGAATGGACTTTTCTTTCTTCTCCGGAACACTCTGGGTACTGTCGAGTTGTGTTTTCCGTTTGCAAGCTGTAAGACCCTTAAAAAAGTCTTTATCATTTATTTCTAACCAAAGCCTCCTGATTTTATTTACTCTGGCTGACACCTCCATACACCAGAACATTACTTCTTCCAGAAAGATTTTCCAAAAACATATTATAAAATAGCAAACTACTTTTGTGGGGTTTTTGTTTTGTTTTGTTTTGTTTTAAGTATAAACATATATTTAGTTGTGTGCTCAGGAATCTCTAGAAAGATGTGCAGAATACTGTGGCTACCTTTGGGGAGTGTGAATCCAACTTTTACTAATATTCTCTCCTTAGAATTTTTTTTACAATGAACAATGCATTTATCTGCAACAATGTGGTTTATAATGAGAATACACACACACACACACACACACACACACAGACTTTTGTTGGAAGAATAGTTGGATAAATCTTGGGAGGGGGAGCATGAAAGGAGAGATTCTTTATCTCCTGGGTGTGCCTAATAACAAAGGTCGCTGAGCTGTTATTAGAAGTGAGGTGAATTTCACCTGGGAACTGCATTAGACTCACCTAGAGGGCTTGTGAAGCCTCAGGTGGTCATGTTTCTTACTCAGTGGGTCTGGGCTGGGAACCCAGAATTTGCATTCCTAATTTGTTTCCAGGGACTGGTCTGGGATCTCACTTTGAGAACCTCTGACTTGCTAGTGTTTTTCATGTTCAGTGAAATATGCCAGTTGTGGGCAAGAGCTGGAGCTACTTGACTCCAAAGAGGAAAAGGGGACAGTGTCCTGAAAAGAAATGCGGAGACCAGGGTACACGGACAGGGACAGATCTAAGGGAGAAGAGTTCTCTCTGCTGGGGATTTGTTCAACTTGCTTCGTGGAGTTAAAATCCTCCCCACCTCCCGGAGAACTCGTCAGCACAGTCCACGTTTCCCTCTAACGCTCAGTGGGGAGGACTGAGTTGCCAGGATGGCGAAATACTGAGTTCAAGGCCAGAGTGAAAAAGGACAAGAGGCTGCTGTTTGGGCTACACTTTCTTTTTCTTCCTTTCTCCCTTCCCTTTCTTCCTTCCTTTTTCTTTCTGTCTTCCTTTCTCCCTTTCTTTCCTTCCTTCCCTTAGACTCTAAGGCATCCTCTGTCAGAGATACACAGTCCACATTTTTTATCACCCTCTAGAAAATGTACTTACTTGTGATTTTGCGTGTTGTATTCACTAGCATTTTCCAGAGAGCTGACATATGCTAGGCAGTTGCATAAATGTGCAAATGCCAGCCAAAGGGCCTTTGCCCAAGGCCTAAGTTTCTTTGGGTTTCAGGAAGCTAGAGTCAGGTTTCAGTGCACGTGAGAACTTGCCAAGAAGCAACCCACATACAAAGAGCTGCCCTGGCCAGGGGTTGCTCCTCTTTTAAGATATTCAGATGAGGCCTGGACAGCCCCCTTGTTTGGGTGCAAGGAAGGGCTTGTGTCATGCAGGATTAGAGGACTCCTGAGGTTGATTCCTAGTGCAGCCCTCACACCTGGGCAAGGGGGTCCCTGGCCTTGGGCCCCACAATTTAGAGAGCCCTGTTCTGTCCCTCCTTGGGCCACATCTCCCAAAGGGGAAAGAATCTGTAGAGCCAAGAACCTTACCCATCCTTCAAGAGCAGGGGTCGGCAAACTTTTGAGACGGAAGAGCCGCCAGGGGCTGCAAACTGCGGCTCGTGAGCCACATGCAGCTCTTTGGGTACGTTCCGTCTCGAAAGTTTGCCAACCCCTGGAAGAGCCAGTCCTGTCCCTCACAGCAATTTAAAAATTATTTGAGAGCCATAAATATATTTTTACATAATCTCCATTATGTGAATAATATCCTTTAAAATTTTTATAAATGAAACTATGATAGTTTTATTTTCATTTTCAATTTTACTTCAGAGCCACATGTACATACCCAAAAAGCCCAAAGAGCCGCATGTGGCTTGCCAGCCTCAGTTTGCTGACCCCTGTTTTAGAGCAAGGTTAATGAATTGTGAATGGAAAAGGGGCACATACCAAACCTGACAAGCTAGAGGGATAGGTGCATGGCAGGCCTTACAAACTGAAACCCAAAGTAACCACACAGGGTGGTCTGAACATAAAATTCCCAACTAGAGCGCGTCGTGGTGGGTAGTCACAGCTCAGGACAGCAGCTTCCTTGACAAAGGTCAGTCCTTACCAAAAGTGAAGCCTGTCTTCGCGCACCTAGCATGACATACCTTTGAAATGTCAGAGTAATTTTCTTTTCCAGACCCCTCAAAGGCACAACTGCCAGCACCAGAACATGAGACCACAGAACCTCTCATTGTTACCTTGTTGCCCAAAACCATCTCTGTGTGCTCTAATGTTAGTTATTAATATCCTGAACCCACCATGTAAAAGAAGCATGCGTTTCTCCATTTTGCTTTTTATCCAACCCCTGAGATTTCCCCAACTTTCTCCTACCTGCTTATTCTACCACCAATGGATTTCATGTAACCCTCTATATGTCTTCGCTTTTGACCTTGCTGTCTAAAATAAGCTGCCAAACTGCCACTCACTGGAGCAATTTCTTTGAGATTTTGCTTCCGGGCATGTCCTCAAAATTTGGCTTAAATAAACTCTTACAAGACTTTTTCTAGAGGCTGAGCTTTTATCGACAGAATTTATTTATTTTTTTGACACTGCCCCCCCTTACCATTTTGTCCACCTCCTACCTACCACCCCTCGCAACCACCAGTTTGTTCTCTGTATCTATAAATTTTCTCTTTTTTTTTAGATTCCACATATAAATGATATGATATGGTGTTTGTCTTTGTATGACTTATTTTCCTTAGCATAATGCCCTCAAGGTCCATCCATGTTGTCACAACAGATAAGATTGCCTTTTTT
>NW_017734762.1:0-3092 GCF_001890085.2 Hipposideros armiger
GTTTACTGGCTAAAAACTCCCTCCCAGACAGTGCCGTGTGAGCTGGTGTATTGACGTGATGCAAGAGCCACGAATTGTTGGCAAAAATTTCAGGTCGTGTTCGTCTAACTTTTTCATGCAGCCTTTTCAGCACTTCCAAATAATAAACTTGGGTAACTGTTTGTCCGGTTGGTACAAACTCATAATGAATAAACCCTCTGTTATCAAAACGTTGCAACAAGCTCGAGAACTTAATTGTCAAACCTCGTATGGCTACTGTGTTCCAATAATTACTCCCTGCCCTTACCCCTTCATGCTCCAGTGGGAAGTAACAGCTCCCCGTTATTGCTAGCCCAAGGGTGTTTCAAAATCCCTTGTTGGTGTCAGTATTAGTCAGCTATCGCTACTATACATAAGTCCCCGATTTACGAACATTCGAGTTGCGAATTTTCACAGATACCAACGGACCTCGCATTACGAACATTCGTAGATGCGAACAAATCGCGGAAGTAGCTCACGTGTCTGCTCTTGTCAGTTCACTCCATGCAATCCTCTATATGCCAGTTGTTGTGCTGTATTGTACCACCATTTTAAGGTAACTGTAAAAGCAAAAATAGTTTATTTACAGTATTTTTGTGTGTGTTTAGTTTTTTTTATGCTTTACATTGTATATTTCTGTCAAAGGTGTATAAGACTCTCTTTGTCGGACTTACGAACGAGTCTGACTTATGAACATTGTCCCGGAACAGAACTCGTTCATAAGTCGGGGACTTACTGTAATGCTGTTTAAGAAATCTCCCCAAAACTTAACAACAGTCACTTGTTCTCCGTCCTTATTGTGCTCTGAGCTGTCTGGGGCTATTTTGCTTCAGGATGCAGTTAGGATGGGCTTGGCTCTGGGATGCAGGTTGTGTTCAAACTACTCCAGGTTGGTCACTGGGTGCCCCAATCTGAAGGATCACCAACTGCCTGGAGCATGCTCTTCTCATGACAATCGCAGGAGGGCAAGAAGACTACCAAACCACGTGAGCATATTGAAATCCTCTATTCACATCATGTCTGCTCATATTCAATAGACAAAAGCAAGTGCATGACTAAGCCTAGATACAGAGCAACAGCAATGTACACTCCATCCCAAAGGGTTGGGGAGAATGTGGAGTAAATATTTGCAGAACAAGTATCCAATCTATCACAATTTCTCTTAATCATGCTCATACCTTTGTACACAGTCTCTTCAGTTAATTCTCCTCCCTTACCTCACTTATGTGTACCATCGGTTTCTTCTTGGCATCCTGATTGATACTATGTCCTTCTCACAAACTTCTATAGGTTTTCCAGTTTTCTGGGACATACATTAATACCCCCATTTCAGCACACCCTGTTTTCTGTCCTTTTTCACGTGGGTCTCCTCCCCAAACACCCTACTCCATCTATGGCAGCAACCGTTTGCCACCTCTTGTGACCTGTACTAGTATGTGTACTTCTGTATTGTTCTTCATACCTAGTTAATGTGTGTGTGTGTGTGTGTGTGTGTGTGTGTCTGTTCATATGTAAGCCTTTCTTGGTTAATGCCTAACAAAACAATGGGCACATTGTGCAGTTTTCTGCAAATTACGTTTCTTACTTAACAAAACCTTGCAAAAACCTCTCTCTCCAAACAAGCCAACATAGGTCTATCTTATCCCTTTTAAATGCTGAATTATGTTCCATCCTGTTGATACCATTGCCCTACTGATGAGTGAAGTGGATGCTACGATGAACTGCCCAGATCCCACCTTTAGGACTGAGGCATTCATTGCTCCAACGGCTAGGAGTGTAGCCTGCTGAAAGTCACAGCTGAATCACTCCCCAGGAATTGCCGTGGATTAAAGGGAGCTGCCTTGTTCAGGGGCACACTGCTTCCTCCAGGTAAGACCATATGCAATGACTAGTCAGTGTGGAGGTACAAAGGCCTAGCCTCCTCTTTTTAACCCCTAACATTTCCGAATGGCCATCCCAGCTTTAGGTATCCCTGTAGGCTCAGCTGAGTCCTCTACTGCAACTGCATGCCTCTTCAAATACTCCCTCCGCTCAATCCAGCTCCCCTCACTCCCTTACAAGACTCGTTGATGAGATCTCCCTGTGGGGGAACTTAAAGTATAGTTGGTGCTAGAAGTGGTCCTAAGAAGCAGATTATGAAATGGGAGTTTGGAGCCCGGTCACCTTCCAGCTGGTTAGAAATGAGGATTACATCACTGGTGGCAAGTGAAGTACCGATAACCTCTATGACGTGACAGTGGTCCAACTGTCAAAACTTTCACCAGTGAAGAACGGACACAGGACGCCAACGGAAGGAAAATTACTGGCAGGTGCAGTATCTCAGGAGCTTGAGACGTCCAGAGGAAGTAATAATTACAAAGATTGTGCAATTAGGTGGTCGTTATAAGAGGCTATTATTTTAATGAACTGCAGAATGACAGTGAAAAGGCTTGGGGTGATGAAGCCAATTTGACATAAAGTCCAAAGCCAGAGGGTCTCATCTAGAGGCAGAAAGCAGAGAAGTCTAAGGATTGGACATGTAAGCACTAGGCCTCTCTCTAGTGCGGTCAAAGTCCACTTTGTTTCCTACCGCATATCAAGCCAACTCACCCATGAACTAAACTCAGTCTTTTCCCACCTCTTACACGTTCTGAAAAAAAATAGCCATAATTGGAATAAGGCAGAGTTAGTCCAATGGCCTTTGAACATCGCACCAGAGTGCACCATATGAGGACCACCTGAATATCATCAGTATATTTAAACTCTTTGCAGCCATACATGAGGTAGCAGAGGCTTTTTCAGCACTGGGGATTTAAGAGGTTAGCACGCGGAGGAACAAACAGTAAGGAGTAGCGTTTTTCCTTTGCCGCCTGTCAGAGAAAGCTATAATTTTATGGTCCTGCAGGCCATCAGCCAGGTTTGTACCTAAACTAACCGCAATTCTGCATTCCTTTCCCCACTGCTTACAGGATCCAAGGCTCTGTAAACGTAAATGCATTTTTCTGAAGCACCTCTGCCATCCTGCTGGTTCCCAGAATAATGGGTAAAATAAAACTTTGACAGGTGTTCACCAACAAATGTGTGGGATTCACGGT
>NW_017734763.1:0-3084 GCF_001890085.2 Hipposideros armiger
TCTTAACCATCGCGCCACTCGGCCGGCCCTATGTGTCCATTTTTAAATTGGGTTGTCTTTTCATAGAGTTGTAAAAGTGCTACACATTCTGGATACTAGATCCTTATCAAACATATGATCTGCAAATACATCCTCCCATTCTCTGCACTGTTTTTACTTTGTTGATGGCATCTTCGGAAATATAAAAGTTTTTTATTTTGATGAAGTCTAATTTATTTATTTTTGTTGCGTGTGCTTTTGGTGTCATATCTAAGAAACCACTGCCTAATTCAAGGTCATGAAGATTTATTCTCTAGTCTTTCAATACGAGTTTTATGGTTTTAGCTCTTACATTTAGTCCCAATCCATTCTGACTTAAGTTTTGTACATAGTGTGAAATAGGGAACCAATTTCATTCTTTTGCATGTGGATATCCAGTTGACCCAAGACCATTTGTTGAAAAGTCTGTTCTTACTACTCGGCCATTAGAGAAGATGAAATACTGCCATTTGCAACAACATGGATGGATCTTGAGATTATTATGCTAAGTGAAATAAATCAGACAGAAAGTCGAGAACCATATGACTTCACTCATACTCACGTGTGGGCTATAAAACTGAAAGCAACAAATGAACAAGACAACAAACAAACAAAAACTCATAGACACAGGCAACAGTTTAGTTGGGTAAGGGAGGAGGGGGATGGTAGAAGAGGGTAAAGGGGGTTAAATATATGGTGATGGAAAACTGACTTGATGGTGAGGCCACACTGTGATACATAGATGATGTATTATAGAAATGCACACTTGAAACCTATGCAATTTTACTAATCATTATCACCCCAATAAATTTAATTTTTTTTAAAAAAGGATTAGTCTTCTCCCACTGAATTCTCTCAGTATCATTTTTGAAAACCAACTGACCATAAACATTAGATTTTTGTTTGGACTCTCAATTCTAGTCTATTAATATATGTATCTAGCTATATGCCCAAACCACACAGTCTTAACTTTATTATTCTTTTTCAAGATTGTTTTGGCTATTCTGGTTCTTTTAATTTTCATGTGATTTTAAGATCAACTGTCAATTTCTGCAAAGAAGCCAGCTTATATTTTAATAGGGATTGCATTTAATCTGTGGTTCAATTGGAGGAATATTGCCATCTTAACAATATTAAGTCTTCCAACCCATGAACATGCAATATTTTTCCATTTACTTAGGTCTTCTAGAATTTCTTTCAACATTTTGTATTTTTCAGGATATCAGTTTTATACTGCTGTTAGATCTATTCCTAATAATTCTGTTCTTTTTTTTTTTTTTTTAGCTGAGCCATCCTGATACCTGTTGGCAGCTCAGCTCGGGCCAGGACTCGAACCGCTGTTGCTCAGAGCTCAAACTCTTAAGCGAGCTCTTAACCAACTGAGCCACTCAGCCGGCCAATTCTGTTCTTTTTGATGCTATTATAAATAAAACTGAATACTTAATTCCATTTTAGATTGTTCATTCTAAGTATATAGAAATAAAATTGAGGTTTGTGCACTGAGCTTTTATTCAGCAACCTTACTGAACCTGTTTATTAGCTGTGACAGTCTTTTTCCTACATTCTGTAGGAATTTCTATATACAAGATCATGTCATTTCCAAATAAAGATAGTTAATAATTATAACCAGACAGAACTTCAGATTTGTTTTCATATATAGTCATTTGGTGTCAAATTCCTATAAAAAGTCACCAGGGGAAAACAGGATAATGCCAAACCCACAGCCAATCGCATGTAAAAAATCACACCAACTTTACCTCCTGACTCAGCAAAGTGCTGGGAGGACATTTTCATACTAGTTATCTAAGTAAAATGCTAATGAAAACCCTCATCTGATGAAGAATAGGGTTTGTATTCTCTCAAACTACTACTCTTCAGTGTTTTGACCATTAAATACTCTCTTAAAAAATTCTTACTTCACCATCAAAGTTTACCCTAAAGAAAGCTACATTTAAAAACTGACAACAATAAAAGAAAGATAAATTCAAATATGCAAAACATGCCAGTACAGAATTTCCCAAAGACGAAGGGGAAGTTGGTTTGCACAGCTGCCGCTGTGTGCTGGGGCTGAGGCTGGTGCCAAAGAGATGGTCTGCTAAGGGTTGGCAGGGCTGTGTGGCCAACGCATTAGTTATACACCAGGGAACTGACCATATAAATAAATATACTGAGAAACATGGGAGTCAGATTTCTCTGTCAGAGAAGGGAGGTGTAGGTATGGAAAGGTAGAAGACTAGAACAAACTCTGCTGAGTTCGATTAGAATTGGAGGTACTGGTGAAAACTCATGGTTTTTATATGTTGCATAGGCATACAGATATAAAAGTAGATGTGAGAGAGAGTGAGTGAGTGAGTGTGAGTGTGAGTGTGTGTGCGTGTGTGTGTGTGTGTGTGTGTATGTGTATCACATACATTTCCTAGATCTGTCTGCTAAGAGGGCTTGGAAGCAATGCCACCTTAGTAGCAGTGAGCATGCTTATTGTTCAGGTCTTGTTTTCCAAATATTACTCTCTACGAAAAGGCACTAGCGCTCCTTGGAGACGTGCCTAATTGCAGAGCTGGGTCAGTGAGAGTACAAGATGAGCCTGGAATATTTTGTGCCAGAAGCTAAGTAAATGCTCAAAGAATGATGGGACGTGTCAAAAGAACACAGGTGTCACCTTGAAAAGGTACCCACTGGCCAAATCTGAGACAATCTGAGCATTCAAAATAAATAACAAGCGTAATAGATTATATCTCAATGAACATGTACATACGCACACACAGCCACATGCCCAGCTCTGTGGAGGTAAGCGCTGCGCTGTTGAAGTCTGGAAGGAAGGCTTTGGGTCTTTTTCTATGCATATATTTTTAATTTGGTATAATTTAATTTGATAAAATGATATAATTTTTAATTATGTCATTTATTTAAACATTATATACAAAGGGTGCCCAAAACATGCATACACGGGCTGGCTGAGTGGCACGTTGGTTAAGAGCTAGCTTGGGACGCCAGAGGGCCCCGGTTCAGATCCCACATATGAGGGCCAGTGACACTGCCCTCTACAGCTAAGATGCTGAACAACAG
>NW_017734764.1:0-991 GCF_001890085.2 Hipposideros armiger
AAAGGAGCTAATAGGTAATATCTCTTTGATTGTTAATAAAAAGAAACATGTTACTGTACCTTCAAGCACTCCCACAGCTAGGAATCTTCCATAGAACAACTCTACCATGGGGTTCTTTGGCTTCTCTTCATCCCTAAGGCATGTTAAAAAACATAAATGTGGTTATAATTTTTGGATCTGTAAATAATGGGAAAACATTAAAAGAACAATAATGTATGTCAAAACGATAATGTTATGTGGTTATAATGCACTCAGGTCTGGTATTTAGTGTTACCCTGGGCAAGGTATTTAAATTTACTTTTCCATTTCATCTGCCAACTGAAGATAACAATAGTAATTGAACTCATAAAGCTATTTTAATGTAATGAATTACTACGTGGGGTAACCTTGCAAGAGGATCTGCCGTGTTTTCTCAAAAGTAAGACCTAGCTGGAGAAGGCAGCCTAGCATGATTCCTCCAGGATATGGAGGGCCCGCACCCCTCACATGAGGGTTTTATAACCTGTTTCAGGAAGAAGGATGCCTTTTCCTCAAACTCCTTCAGCTTAAAATATTCAGTATGCCAAGGTGCTGTATTTTGGCACCTAAAATCATGCGAGGGCTTATTTTCCGGCTAAGTCTTATTTTTGGGGAAACAGGGTGACACAGTCTGTGCTTATGAAGTGCCTAATCTTCCTATTATCATTATATATTTCAATCTTGGGCTTTTAGTCTGTACACCTCATGCTTATCTGGACTTGGCTAGGAAGGGAAAAGCTACTCTTAATCAAACATGCCTTGTCCAACTTCCAAGTTGGAGGATTCCACCAGCGTTACTGTCCTGTCAGACTATGTGGACTTGACCAATGGTTGTCCACCATGGTTCCTCTCTAGTAAAAGCTCATGTTCCCTGGACCTTTAGGGTTCTAATACCAAAAATGTATTTTGCATGTTCCCTCAAGTGCGAACAATATCTGTATCCCAGTCTATGACAACCGAGTCTCTTTGAAGT
>NW_017734764.1:4101-5280 GCF_001890085.2 Hipposideros armiger
CAATGCAAGAAATATTTGCAATTCAACCAGAGTATAAAATCAGTATTTGAGAAAAACAAGCATTATGTTGATAATCACTGTGATTGAGGTATACTTTAGGAATATATATATATATATACACACACACACACACACACACACACACACACACATATATATGCATTATTTTATAGGTCTGAAAATTAAGTTTGCGACCTTGTTGCAATGATGTTGCTAACCTTTTTTGATATCAGAGGGATTATTCATTATGAATTTGTACCAACAGGACAAACACTTAACCAAGTTTACTATTTGGAAGTGCTGAAAAGGCTGCGTGAAAAAGTTAGACCACCTGAACTTTTCGCCAACAATTCATGGCTCTTGCGTCATGACAATGTACCAGCTCACACGGTACTGTCTGTGTGGGAGTTTTTAGCCAGTAAACAAATCACTGTATTGGAACACCCTCCCTACTCACCTGATCTGCCACCCAATGTCTTCTTGCTTTACTTGAACATAAAGGAAATATTGAAAGGAAGATATTTTGATGACATTCAGGACCTCAAGGGTAATACGATGATAGCTCTGATGGCCATTCCAGAAAGAGAGTTACAAAATTGCTTTGAAAGGTGGACTAGGCGCTGATGTGGGTGCATAGCTTCCCCAGGGGAGTACTTCGAAGGTGACCGTAGTGATATTCAGCAATGAGGTATGTAGCACTTTTTGTAGGATGACTTCGTGAACTTAATTTTCAGATAGTGTGAGTGTGTGTGTGTGTATAACATTAAAACTTACAAAAGAATTATTACTCCCTCCAAAAGCTCTGCAGTAAATCTTTATAATATAAAGTTCTTCATATTAAAGCATTATTACTGGCTTCTCTTTTAAAAGGAAGATTTGTTTTTTTCTTAATTCAACTTTTATACACAAGTTTTTAAAGCCATATCCACTTTAAGATATATGTTAAACTTGGAAAGGTCGAGTCCAATCACTGACTCCCCAACTATCAAGTCTACCACTTGGTGAACTTCAAACTGACCCTCCATTCAGAACCAGCGCATCCATCACCTTTTGTCATCCCTTCCTGACTCACCTACTCTACCAGAAAAAAGAAATAGGCAATAGCAGTTGTATTTATCAACTACCATAATTATTTCAATAATATGAGTTGGAACATAGAAAATAGGTTCATCTAGAACC
>NW_017734765.1:0-3080 GCF_001890085.2 Hipposideros armiger
AAAAACCCAAAAAACAAGTGGAGTCCTCTTAATGCCTTACTAGTACAATCTTCCTTACCTTCTGCTATATACTGAAGGTTTGTATCCTCCCAAAATTCATATGTTGAAGGCTTATCCACAATGTGACAGTGTTTGTTGGTGGAGCTTTTGGGAGGTGATTAAGTCTTAGGGAGCCCTCAAATTAGGATTAGTGCCCTTTTAAAAGAGACCCCAGAGAGCTTTCTCACCGCTTTCCAACATGGGAGGACACAGTGAGAAGATAGCCATCTGTGAACAAGGAAGGGGATTCTCACCAGACACCAAATCTTCTGGTACCTTGATCTTGGTCCCCAGTTCCTCCAGAACTATAAGAAATAAATATACATTGTTTATAAGCCAGCCAGTCTATGGTATTCTGTTATAGCAGCCCAAATGGACTAAGACATCATCATCATATTTCTTGTGAAAAATAATTGTAATAGTTTTCCAACCTGGTCTTGGCCCCAGGTCCTAATTCATTCTATTTATTGTGATATTCTTTTCAGGTTACAAATTAGTCTGGTTTGTTTTTATTTTGGTTTCTGGTACTTGGATTTTTAATGCATACATATACACATGTGAAAACAAAATCAGCTTTAAGCTTCTCTGTTCGTATCTTAGAAAAGAAAAGGTTCCCCTAGAGCTAAATTTTAAGCAGCATGAACTCCATCTCACACTGGAGTTTCCTTGTGGTCCATGTCAGTCTGTGGTTTACTCAAGAATTTCTTCTGGAAATGCCAGTCATGACGATCTCTGGGAATTGACCATCAGGCCAGAGAAAGATTTTAAGGACCAACCTATTACTAGCAAATCAGATAATGACTACACAAAGCTTTATACATTAAAGAACTTACATCTGTTGGACTCTTTCTCTTTTTAGCTCTTCTCCTCTTTAACTTTTGCCCTAACTTTGTTGTGCAATCTTGCTTTGCAGGTCTGTGCCATTTGTGGCTCTGGGACAAATCGTTCCTTTTCCAGGCAGAGATGTTTCACCTGGATCTGGCCTTGAATTTTCTTTCAGCCATAATGTAAGCATGAAAAGACTAGGGTGAGTGAGTGGTTAGAGGAAAACTACATAGTAAACGTTTTCAGTTTTGCTTTGTTCCCTCTCTACAGTTTTACTTTACTCCCAGCTATGCAGAGTCACCATCTGTTCAGTTGGATACATTTATGGATAATGAATTGGTCTTTTAAGTCATCTCAGTAATACAATTAATTATTAGATACAAAGTAAGAATTTTGAAGGTTGATCTGATATAATCCTTCTTCTCCCCAGACTAGCCCTCAGAATGACCCTTTAAAGAAAACCTCTGTAATTCTCTCACCAAGGAAAGTCAATGTTGCCAAAGGTGGGCTTGATTCTCCTGTTATTTTGTTTGGAATGATCGCTGCAATCAGAGAGGCAGAGGATCAATCAAACTATACATTCCATCACTCCTCTGGGGACCAGCATGGAATTGTTCTCTCACAAAGACTTTATTTAGACTGGCTTAATAAGAACCTCTCTTCTTAAAATATAACTTGAGTTTAATGCTGATGACAAGGGTTGGACAGTAAGCACAGAACCAAATCTTCTATTTCCTGAGAAGGTTCAGCTGGTGTCGTCACAGCACAAGTTTCTCTCCCCAAGTCTGAGAGGTGCAACCCTGAAAGGTAGGAAACAGCTTGAGAGGGGCCTGTTTGGTCTTGGGGACTCATTCCAACTCTGACACCTCTGCCACAGCTGCCCCATTATGCCAGGAAGAATAAATGATTCTTGCAGAGGCAAAGCTCGGGATGACATCAACATTTTCCCATCTGGAAATAATTGAAATTACCATCATATCTGGTAGTTTCCTAGGGGGTAAAGGTTATGATTTAAGAAATTATGACTTGGAACTCAATTTAGGACAAAAGATGCCTTTTTCCAATTATACCAGATGGTACATACACAGCACCTTCATTATCAGCTCTTCAATCACACATCCCTTTTCTAAGTTGGCAGGCCCTTCCACGTTGGAATTAATAAACTGAATTCTTCTTTAAACAATACATATTTGATGTGCTGTCTGGAAGGGAGGGATTAATGAGCTTCAGTTCTTCCTTTAATTACACCCTGCCTCCTCCTACTTGTGAGTGAGTCATACTGGAGACAGACAGCAGTAGGAAGAATAAGGGTTAGGAACGGTCACAGTACCTGACACAGTAGGGATAATGGATGAGACCTAGTTTCTGGCCCTGGCTGTGTTGTTAACTATCTGTATGATTTCAGTGTCGTTTTATCTCTTTGGCTCTATGTCCACAACTCTAAGTGGGGGTTGGGTTGGATTGGATTGGGTAATCTTCAAGGCCCTTTCCATCTCTAAAAACCAATGTATTGTGTGCTTCAGCCATTTGTCAACCTTCCTCTTCTTTTCTTTGTTATGCTCCTCTCTGCCTCTTCCTAGAGACTGATTAGGGTGATGTGTAGGTTGATAAGATGGCCCTGGTTGGAGATGAGGTGGAGATGGTGATTAAGTTGGCTAGGAAAACCCAAAGATGTTTCTTTCCTGTCCTTTACTCAGCTCCTGTTTTCAACAGAAGCCTCTCCAAGACACCACTTGGCTTTCCTCTCTTCTGGATATGGCTCTGCAGGAGCCTCCTTGGTTTTTTTTTTCATGTCAATCCTCATATTCCTTCTAACTCTAAGTCTATCATCTCCAACCTAGGGAGATGGTAACTGGCAGTGGCATCCTGGTAAACTGGTTTTCTAAAAACAAAGTCCTAATTGGTAGTACCCATCTATTTTCATGATGTAGTTATTACTTTTGTGGCTGATTTCAAGCTAACAATGATTTAACAACCTGCTCGAGAATTTCCTGAATATTTAACACTCTGTTCTTATGGGCCAATGTGAGCCAATTCCAGCACACCACTAGCCTGCATAAATTATAATAGGAAGTAGACCTACTTCTTTCATCAGTCCTTGAGTCCATGGTGTCAACACAACACACAGTAGGAATACAAGTTGAGTCCTCTTGGGCTGGCTGAGTGGCACATTGGCTAGGAGTTGGCTTGGGACCCCTGCTCTGAGCAGCAGGGCC
>NW_017734766.1:0-852 GCF_001890085.2 Hipposideros armiger
AGATTAATCGTAGTTTATTTTATATTCAGCATATTATTTCTTTGTCTGTTTTACGCTAGTATTTCTGCCAGTCTTTGGATTGCCTTTTAATGTGTGTGTGTGTGTGTGTGTGTGTGTATGTATGTGTGCATATAATTTTATGCAAATACATTTACAAAGTATATTTTATGGTTTTGTCTATTTTTAAAGAAATTCACACTGATCCTGACATTATAAATATATTCTACATTTATATCAAAATTTAAGGTTTTTCAGATTAAAGCTCTTATGTCAAGGCTTCGTTTTTTTCCTATATGAGTGACAATTTTTCACTACCTTTAAACTTGTCATTGTTTTAAGCCTCACCAGCAATGCTATTTATTTAAAATAATAAGTTTCCATACATTAATGGATACTTCACTATCAAATTCAATAACAATTCTATTATTCTATTCTTGCTAATCGTATCCCATCATATCCTGTCTTCATCTATCCTAACATAAATTATCTTATCCTATCTTATACCCTAGTCTGCCCTAGCCTATCCCATTTTGTCCTATTTATCTCTTTGTGACTGTGCCAATACAAAAGTAACTGAATTATTTCTGAATTACTATATCTTTATAATAATTAAAATCTCATCTTTTGTTTTTAATCTATCAGAGTCATCTTTGCTATTCTTGGTATCTGTTTTCCTGTTTTTAACCATCTATCTTAAAACAAGTAGTTTTTAAACACAGTGTTAATTAACATTGTACTTAATTTAAAAGTTAATCTGGGGAGAAGTGGTATTCTTAATATTTTGAGCCTTATTATTCATAAACGCTTCATTTATATCTCTTTATTTAATTAATTTTCATTAAAGTCTTCAAT
>NW_017734766.1:5477-6376 GCF_001890085.2 Hipposideros armiger
TTTTACATTAATTATAATTGTTATTCTTAAGTCAATACTTTATATGTTTAGCTACATGTTTACTAATTTACTTGATTATTTTTCCTTGTGTTTCTGTTTTAATCCCTCTCAATTCAATTTTCTTTCTGCTGAAAGACATCATTGAGATTATCTGAGATTTAAATTTTTTCACTTTGAAAATGTCTCTATTATGCTTTTTTTCTCCAATAATAGTTATGTATAAAATTATAGGTTGCCATTTATTACTTTGTCATAGTTTGAAAAATTATACTTTCCTCCTCTCTTTAAATGACTGTTCACAAGCCAATTATTAGTCCTGGTAATTTTTCCTTCCTCTCTGTGTTAAAGATTTCCTTGCTATCATTTGTGTTTTACTATTCTATTACCAAGTATTGAGGAATAGATAGGTTTTCTCTCTCTTTATTTGTCATCCCTTGGAATCTCTGATTCTTCCCCAAGCAGCGCTACTTCAATGACTTACGAAATCAATTACACATTTAAAGTATGTTTATTCTATGGTTTTTAGCTTATTTTGTATTTTTATTGAGAATATTGTCAGGATATCTAATCTGTGTTATTGCCAGAAACTAAAGTTCTAATCATTAAATTTAAGACTATAAATTGTTTTGTTTATAAACATATATAAAACTTTAATGTAAAAATATAACTAAGGAAAGGTCATGTTCTAAATGCTAAAACAGAGGAGAAACAATTAAGTTGTATAATCAAGTGCATAAAACTTCTCCAAGAAGTTTTCTTCAGCTGGACATTAAACACTTCAGAATGACAGTTTAGCAATGGCGTTTCATCGTCATTTCATGAACAATAAACAGAAACATATTTGCTTCTATCTTGTGCAACAAAGGGAAAACCATTGAATGGAATATGGCTATAGCATA
>NW_017734767.1:0-925 GCF_001890085.2 Hipposideros armiger
CAATAACATAGATGCGAATGACTGTAGCACTTCCAAAAATGAACTAGTGCCAAACATGTGTCATGACTTTTCCAACAACCCAATAGTAAGGAGAATCAGGAATCAAAAATCTCCTAATAAAGAAAAGCCAAGGACCAGATGGCTTCACTGGAGAATTATACAAAACATTTAGAGAAAAATAAAAACCACTCATTCTCAAATTTTTTCAAAAAATTGAAGAAGGAATGATTCCAAATTTATTTTATGAGGCCAGCATTACCCTGAGAATAAAAAGACAAAAATACTATATGAAAATAAAACTACAAATCAATATTGTTGATAAATATTGAAGCCAAAATCCTCATAAATATACTAGCAAAAACTGAATCCAACAACACATTAAAAAGATTATACACCATTACCAAATGGGTTTACTCCTGGAATTCAAGGATGGTCCATACATGAAAATCAGTCAGTGTAACTCACCACATTTACAGAATGAAAGACAAAAGTAAAATGATCATCTCAATTACGGCAGAAAAAAGAATTTTACAAAATTCAACACTTTTTCATGACAAAAACACAACAAAGTAGGAATAGAAGGTAATTACCTCAATATAATAAAGGTCACATATGACAAGTCCATGGATAACATCATACTCAAAAGTGAAAAACTGAAAGCTTTTCCTCTAAGATCAAGAACAAGGCAAGGATGCCCACACTCACCACTTCCATTCAATATGGTGCTGCAAGCCCTAGCCAGAACAATTAGAAAGAAATAGAAAACAAAGGCATCCAAAACGGAAAATAAAATTATCTCTGTTCACAGCTATCATGATCTTAGGTGTAGAAAACCCTAAACATTCCGTATACACACATAGAAAAAGATGTTAAAACTAATAAAAGAATTAAGCAAAGTCAGAACTAATAGAAATTAAACTGCACA
>NW_017734767.1:11360-13385 GCF_001890085.2 Hipposideros armiger
AAAAAAATAATATAGTGATGTAGAACCAATTGGTGTAAAAACTACAAACCCCAATCCCAATTTAAAATTTTCCTCTTAATTTACAAAAAAGCAACACTGTGCTTCATTATCCAAAAGGCCAAATATGCCTTAAAAGAAGGCTGCGTCTATTACACAATAGTTTGATTGGATGAGTCACTCTTTGCATTTTCACTGTCCTCAAAAAGTATAGTCTCTCCAATAAAGTGAGCTCAAGGTGGAGGGACGTTTCCATCGTTGTATGATAGAAACTCTATGTGTCACAGCAATTACCACAGGGGGAGTGTCCAATGCTCAAGGAGAATGACAGCCTCGAAGGAAATTCAAAATTCAAGCACAGATGAAATGATGGCAAAGAAAGAACCACCACGGTGTTTAATGAACAATGCTGCAACTATTCATTACGCCTCTTCTCCAGCTGATCATTAAGCTTTCAGCACTGTTTATGCAACAGAAAAGAAAATGTTGACTCAAGATTTCATACATTTACTATTCACACAAAGAAGAAACCATGAACAGTATAATCTGCAATTACAGTACCTGCTGAAACCAGATTGCTGTCATTGAACCTGGTTATTAGTCGTAAGCGCTGTCAAATGCACTACAACTTCTGAATTTGGAATCTGCCTAGGATGATCATCAGAGATTCAAATTTGAAAGCTCATGAAATTAAAAACAGGGAGGTAAAACTGGTTAAATAATATCAAATCAAACAAAAGATTCCAAATACTGGTTCTAAATCTCTCAGACCCAACAGTAGAAAAAACCACTTTTTATTTCATGATTTCCAGGATTTCAAAATCTCAAACTATTCTGTCAGTATGTACTTTTAACCATCTTCATCACGTAATACCATTGAATGACGTGATTCAGTGTTTGCTGAATGGACAAAATAATGAGTATAATTCATGTATACCAAACTCATTTCTAGCAGTACCTTAGCAAACAGAGGCTACTCAGTGAAAATNCTTATATATAACTTGCCTTATACGATTTGACTTATATGTGATATCTAAAGGAGTCAAACTCAGAAACAGAAACTGGGATGGCGGTTGCCAAAGGCTGGAGGGAAAGACAAATGGCAAGTTGTTCTTCAAAAGGTACTAGTGTTCAGTTTTCCAAGACGGAAAATTTCCAGAGGCCTCTGGCACAACAATGTGCATATAGTTATCACCACTATACTGTATACCTAAAGCTGATTAAGACTGTAAATTTTATGTTATGCATTTTTACCACATTAAAAAAAGAAGAAAATAATAAGCATGCCACTTTATCCCCAATGTTTTGATCAGACCTGCATGCTACCTACAGTAGATACGGTGGCTGAAGCACTTGTCCCCATTTCCGACCACAAGACAAGAGCCATTCTGACTACGGCAGAGCGGTGAGCTAGAAAGGGCCCGAGACTCCAACGGACTTACGGAATAGAGCCAAAGTGACAACCCTAATCAGCTATTTAAACAAATCTTATTGACACAGGGTTTCTCTATTCCCTATTCCCACTTACTTCTTTGGACACAGTGTACAATACAATGCCATTCTTGCTTACATGGACAATTGAGCAAGCCCTATTTCTAAACTTCCCAACTCCGTTTCTGCCTCCCACCAATCCATCTTTCACAGAGTTGTCTGACTATATTTATAAAACACAAAGCAGATCATGCTTAGTAACCTCTATAAAACCCTTCAAAATCAAACTCCAAGATACTGCTCCAGTACCACCTCCCTCCACTTTCCCTTAAGCAACTATTATGATTGAAGCTCCAATTACAGTTCATTTCATGTTTCCTGAATGCTCTATACTCTTTCCCAACGCAGAGGTTTACCCAAGTTGTTCTGAGTGAAATTCTCTTCTCCAACTCTCTTCCTAGTCAATGTCAAAACCAACCTTTTGCCATATATTAAAACATCAGCTCCAATTTCAAACTTTTTTCAGGTCCTAGGGAGAATCGTTCACTTTCTCCTCTGGGTTCTTTTATTTTTGTTTTTCACACTTAACACAAGAGG
>NW_017734768.1:0-3064 GCF_001890085.2 Hipposideros armiger
AAAAAAAACTAAGGTGCCATTACCAAAAAGGGAAACTTTTGCTAGACAGACAAAAACAAGAGATGTCCACTATTCCTGGTAACATGACAAATGTTAACAATAATTTTTAATTTCTCTTTAATGCATTATATATATTCTCTGTTAATAATAACATGATCTTCATTATGTGCTCATATATTTGACATACACATAGGTTTACTTGCTAAAAGAAAAATTTTAATTAGATTCTTATGTATTGCAAGATGCCAGTTTAAAATAACATCTACATATGTAATAATGCCTACATAAATAACATCATACATATTCAACACTCATTTCTAGTTATAGGAATAGGAAATACATTAACTTTACATGAGTCTGACTTATTTCAGGATCTTGGTCTGGCCCCCTACTGTTGAACAGAAACTGGTCTTATGCCTAATAATGGTATCCTACATATCAAAATACACTTAACTTATCCAAGAGCCATATATACAAAAAATAAATATACATAAGAAAGTCTCCTGCCCTCATGGAGTTAACAGCTTTGGAGGGGACCCATGTATAAATCATAATACTAGAGAGTGACAGGTGTATCTTCGTATAAGAGATAATGCTGACAATGCATAAAATAAGAGAAGTAGAGGCAAGGAATGAAAAATCTATTAAATTTATGCAAAATAATATTTAAATACATAGTCAAAATATCGATGATTAAATTTTATAATACATCAGTGAATCAATATGGACATTGGGTCTGCTAGAACCAACGAATTTCCTTACATTGTGTTTGGAGAAAATATAGCAAGAAAGAGAGAGATTCTTGAGATACATTCAATTAACAGTATAGTGTTTGCCAAAAGCTTACTAGGAATATACAAAATACCTATTTAAAATTAATATAACTAGATCATAGGCTGGCTATAGAATATTTGATCCTTAAGTATCATTATATGACTAAATTAATGTTTTTGTGGAAAACCTCAGAACTCAAGATACTGAAACTTCCAGTATTTACATATGCATTTTAATTTTCAACACCCAATAGCAAGAATAAAATACAATTCAAGTTAATATGAAAAGACTTATATGTCAACATAAGTTAAAGTGCAAGAAATTCTTTTAATATAAATATGATTTTATTAATATTAAGGACTTCCACAATTCCAAGATACAACTGTTGATTTTTCAAATAAATTTAGATCAAATGAAGAACCTACATTTTGTTTGTGAAATTCTAAATATCTTTAAATTGAACTTACTCTGATTATCAAGCTGCAAATGAAAAAACCTCTACAGAAAAAAAGTTCCTGTCACATTCAAATACAGAATAATAACTAAAATTTCCTTTCAACAAAAATACTATGATCACTATGCTGAGACAGGAACTTAGCCCACAAAAATCCCTTCATTTTGTTGTGCTTTCTATACAGTATACAATGTGCCGCTTAAATGTGAAAAAAAAAGGAAGTATCACTTTCTACAACTAAAGATAGTCTGGTGCATATCACACAGTAATTCGTGGAGGGAAAAAAAATCTATAAATTAAAAGCTATAGAATTATATTACCTATGACAGCCATTTAAAAAAAACCCTACTGTGAATTCTTTCATTAAATAAATATAAATCCTCTATTTTATCTTTACTAAAATATGTTTATATTAAAATTTTTGATAAAGAAAACTTTCATGTTATGAAGAACACATGATGTTTTCATAGCATTTACCTCAAGCAAGAAAAAAACCTTACATAAACATATGTTAAGGAAGCAATGGATTAAGAAGTATGCCTGTTTTATAGAGGAAACAGCCAACAAAATTCCTTTTCTATAATTAAACGCTATATATTGCCACATTAAATAATTCCTCCCTTGATCAGTTTCTTTCATTGGTAAAGCTACACTGCAAAATCCTTGACAATACACTCTCAATTAAAAGTTATTTACAAACTAAGGCACTCACCTTCCTGACGTTATCCACCCAATATATGAATGTTTTAAGTCACTGATAATATCATTATACAAAATACATACATCTACAATGGAAATTATTCATTTTATTTCTCATTACATTGGTGATTCTACAACAAACCCAAAACCCACCTGAGTAATGGAAACACATCTCTCTACCTTTGGCAAACAAAATCGGAAAAATTACAGCTACACCTGTGTTAAGTCCTATATTTTATTGCATGATTAAACTTTATCTGCAAAACTTTGAATTCTTTGGGCAAGGCATGTGAGAAATAGCAGCTAAAAATCAAGTATTAGTATTCTCATATTTGATACAAAGAATGTACAGAAAAAAATAGAAAAAGATGACTGAGACAAGGGTATTGTTTAAGGTAGCAACTGCTTTGTTTTGAAGTTTCATTAGTTCTCTTTTCTGTTATAAAGGGCACTGTAATACATATTTCACTATTTCACCTACTTTTTTATTTAACGTTTTAAATTAAGATTGAAAATAAAAAAACTCACTTTAGAGTTGTTAGAGGTTGAAAACTAAGTGTCTTAAATGGATTTTACCGATTTACTTATTAAGTAAATAGAATTAAGTTTTGATAAGTAGTTTTCAAATTCCTAAGATTTCTAAATAGTTTCAGAATCAGCTTAAGTTTTCACATGACGTTTTCATCGTGAGTATTATTGGAAAGATAAAGCCCTAAACCTACAACTCAAGAAATATGACACTTCAAATGACCAATTCGCATTCCACAATCAATATAATTAACAACTTAGTAAATAGCTCCTTCTGTCATTTATTCTTTCCTCCAAAAGTTTCCATTTAAAGATTTACTCCATTCTTTAAATACATACAAAGAAATTTTAAACCTAACTTTTTTGATTCCAAAAATCAATGCAGTTACAAGGTCTGAAGTAGATCTGAGGATACACCCTTTCAGTATTACCTTATTTCTGATTAATTAATCTTAAGAGTAAAGTTAATCTCTACAATGTTTGCATACTGAGATTTCATGCCAGATTTTTACTGCACTGAAGAGAGTTAAATTTCTTTTTTATCTCAAAAGAAATATTTCACTTCCTTTCTTATCCTCTTGTGTATCTATAGAACCCCATCTGTTAAGG
>NW_017734769.1:0-2513 GCF_001890085.2 Hipposideros armiger
CATACTATATCAAGACCCATGCCAAGAACTGCACATCTCTAACCTGGCTGAAAAACGAAGTCGTATCAGGCTAACCCTAATTCTTAGATGAATCATCTTTTAGGTGTCCCCTTTGTGTAAAAGCTATTTTCACACGTTTCTTCCAAATCATTGACTTTCATTTTCTCCATTTCCTCATGTTTCCACTCCGCTTCAACAGATGCGTCCTTTTTTCCTATCTGGAGACCTCCCTGCTGTGATTCCATCTTGTAGGGACAGTTAAGAAGCAAGTGTTTGAGAGATTCACACTCAGGGCTTGGGGCAGGGGTGGGGGGGTGAGGTGGAGGGGTGAGGGTGCAGAAGGCCAGGGAGTTGGCTACTATTGGAGACCCACGGTCCTGCCTCTCCCCACGCAGCAGCCTATCACCAACAACGAGAACTGCCAGTTCTCCGCTTCATGAAAGGGTGTCACCAAAACGAAAAAAGGAGAAACCCCCATCACAAATCTGATAGCATGCTGCAAAGGCTCGAGAGCACTAAAGGAAACACATGTAAGTTCCATTTCACCCTTACCCACTCAACGTCTTTCAGGCACAGAGTCAGAGGATGCTGGGGCGGGGGCTGGAGATGAAAGATACAGTCCTGGCCCATGCGCATCCCTCTCTCAGTGGAGCTATCCAAGAGGGACGGCCATTGCACTGTTACAGGACCACACACGGGGTTTCGAGGTGGAGTGTATCTCTTCACAGACGTCAATACACGGGATGTTCTGCGCTCTGCCTTGTCATTACCCTCTCTTCCCTACAATGACTTGAAAGTGGGAAGCAGTCCTGGGCTACCATTGCTAGAGCACAAGATGTGCTCCTACTTAAGTGTCCATATGATGATGATGGAGGCAGAGGAAGCGAATGAATAGTAATCGTAGAATACAAACAGAAGTGATGAAAGCGGCCGTTCATGTACTGAGCACGGTTCTATGTGCTTTACATGCATCATCCCACTGAGTCCTCCAGGAATCCTGTGCAGGAGGTATTATCATCCCCACTCACAGAGGAGAAAACAAAAGCGGAAGAGGGAGAGCGGGTAAATGGCGGAGCTGAGATCTAAGCCGAGGCCGGGGCTTTAACCACCACATTCTGCTGCCCGTCCGTGAGGAGAAGGGGAGGATGAGAGGGGCTTGCTCTAACAGGTGATTATTTCATTAGTACAATTGCAGAGAGAACCACCATCTTTGGGGACTGGCATCCTCTGTGATGGCAGGTAAATCAACAAAAATGCTCTTTTTGATTCCATATAATGATGTGAACATTTAAGTTTAAAAATATGTAAATCTAGTGGGGTAGGACAAGTGGGAGAGGGGGCAGACAGAGATAAACTGCAACAATTTGGTGGAAATACTAACGCAAATTACTGAAATGTCAAATGACAGAAATTCTCTCGCTAGTCACTAACATACACTGTGATCAAGAACATCAGTTTATATATCCCCAGGTAAGGTCTTTAAAGCCTCTTTTGTATTCAGATAAGTTAAATATGCCCCCTAACATTGTTTGCCTAACTAATGTGCTTGGTAACATCCTTCTTTATAAAGAATACAAAGGTATTCATTTCAGTTGAATCAATTCAAGATCAAATGATCACAAAATCTGAATCAATGCAATGTTAGTTCTAGGCAAGCTTGCAGGTGAAAAGAAAACACAGACCATAAGTACCGTCAAATGGCTTCTTTACACCTCATTTTTGTAATACCGAAGCTTCCTGTCATCCATCTTCAAACTTCTAAGGAATCTAATAACTAAATTCCACTAAATGGCTTGCTATGCTTGGGTACATTTCACTTATAACGCTAAAAAAACAACAAAAAAACAACAAATAAACAAAACAAATGAACAAATAACCCCAGAAAAACCAAAACAAAACAAAAAAACCTTATTTTTTTTACATGGATGTAAATATTTTTAAAATCATTCAGGTGTCACTGGTCATTTGAAATAAACATACTTTAGGTTCTACCAGGAAAAAAGATATCCACCTCCCCTGGGAAAGCATATTAATATAAAGAAATCAATTGCAATGAAATGAATTCTATGAATTTCTTACAAAGTCGGTTCTACAAATTTACCTTTTCTTATTCTCAGAAACTCTACCAAGGCTTTATTTCTATCTTTACACTTTATATTATCTATTCTTTCCTCTATAAATCTTTCAGTGGCCTCTGGTCTTTTAAAAGTAATATTATAGTGGCTGGATCTGAGATCTCCATTCTATTTCTTTTTTAAGTTTTCTCTCCTGAAAGCCTCCATAATCTCCTTCAGTGATGCTGACTAAGCCCACTGCATAATGAAGCCATTCTAAGGTGAATTAAATCTTCTGTTCAATCCTTAGGGCAGATGGAGTCTAATTGTTTGCCACTCTTCCTAGAACTTTTCATATCTGGGGTATTGAGATCTCGGTTCTGGGTAATCTGATTACTGCCTATCTGACTGATCTTGTTCATCTGGTTTACAGCATGGATTCCCATTGGTCAGGGCCTG
>NW_017731702.1:0-917 GCF_001890085.2 Hipposideros armiger
GGCTCTTGAAATATCCTGCTGAGCTCCTGTTTCCTAGTCTCCATCCTATGCACTTAATTCTTCATTAATTGCAGAAGTAAAGGATCCTTTCCCCATGCATAGGATTCTCTGACTGGTGTTTGCTTTTAGGGTGATCATTTTGCAATATCAATGTATCTCACATTTATAAAAATAGGAAGTATTGTCCTCACAAAAGCTAAATATAGAAATGATCTATTACAGTCCACAAGCCTTGGGAACAGATGTGTTTCAAAATTCACACTTTTTCAAACTTTAGAGAGGTAATATGGTGCATGTAGACTATATTATCCAATGTCTCCAACAAGGTCTGGAGCAGAATTCCATGATCAAACACATAAATATTTCTGTAGCAAAATACAAATATTCATACTAAGTGGAATAGAGATTACAAGTAGTGTCACCTCAGTTCAGGTCAGGTTTTTGCTACAAAGTGAGTTATGAAATACAGTTGACCCTTGAACAACACAGGTTTGAACTGTGCGGGTATATATGTGCAGATTTTCTTTCAATAAATACGCAGTGATCCCCTGTATCCCCAGGTTTCACATCTGCAGATTTAACCAACTGCAGATCGAAAACAGTATTTTCAATTCATTGTTGGGAATCTACAGGTGCAGAGGGCCAACTGTATGCATTGTTCTACACTATTTTATATAAAGGACTTGAGTATCCACAGATTTTGGTACCTGCAGGATCCTGGAACCAATTCCCCATAAATACCAAAGGATAACTGGGCTTTGGGGTAGTCAAAAGTTATACATATATTTTTTACTACACAGGGGTCAGAAACCCCCAACCCCTGCATTATCTAAGAGTCAACTGTACTTGTTTTTCAGTGGTTTTGGGGAGCATGTGGCTAGGGGATTGTGAACCTATAACTCAACACCATCATTGCC
>NW_017731702.1:5242-7777 GCF_001890085.2 Hipposideros armiger
ACCCAACAATGTTCTACTAATTCAGAAAGGAATAAAATATGGGCTTTGTTCTCGGGAACTTATATGCAATTTTGAGAAATACTGATAATTAAGTACAAAACAAGGTGTGATAAATGGAAACTAATTGCTATGAAGACCCAAAAGAGGGAGAGATTAAGAGAGTAGGCATATGAATGAATCAAAAGAGATAGCAAATAAGATGTAACATAAGAACTGGGCCTTTAAAATGACTAGAAACGTGCCTAGCAAATCGGCTGAGATAAATGTGGCCATCATGAACTGAAATTAGGAGCCAGGAAAAAGCACTTGGGGAAGAGTAAGATGGCCCTTCTGGCTAGAGTATGGGGTACATGGTACCAAGAAGTGGGAGACAAGTTCTCAGAGTGAGTATGTGCCCAACTGTGAAAGATCTCATTGATGTGAAGAGTCGGGACTGTGTTTGTTGGCCATGTTGGGACATCAAAGCTTAAGCAGGAGAGAAAAAAAATAACATTTTGGTTTTAGGAAGATTAATGTTTTTGAAACAGTATAACGGGCAAATTCTCAAGCCTAAATTGGGTATATGAGTAAGGATTTGGGGGGCACTAGTCTGGATGAGAAATGATGAGACACTGAATGGGGCAAGAGATGGGACAGGGCTATTTGAAAAAAAGAGGTGAATTTGAGAGTTATTCCAGAGGAAAAGGAAAGAAACTTCATAACCTATTGAATATGGAAAATGAGAGAAATCAAAGATGACTCCAAGGTTTATACCAGGAAAATTGTATGGATAGTGGTGCCACTAACCAAGACACAATGCCCAGAAAGAGGGATGTATTTTGGGAAAAGAAAGAGAATGAGTTCAAGTTGACGTAAGTGGAGTTTGACAAGCCAGCAGGATATCCAAATGGGAATGTCCAGGAGGCTAGGCTCAGATGCAAAATGAGCAATTTACTTTGCCTTTCTTTCCTCCACTGAAAAATGGATGGGATATTGCTTGCCACTTCTCTCCAAGGACTGTAGAGACGATTAATGAGGCAGTGTTCACATTTATTCCACACCAAGGATCAATGAGAGCTTGGCCAAGTATTAGGCTGGAGTCCCATTACGTTAACTTGCAAACAAAACAGCTTTGATATGAAAGTCATTGAGAGAGGAGAATGCAGACCTGCAAGGCCCCATGGGAGCATATAATTGGACTTCAGGCAGCCAGTATGGGCACAGCCTCAATGTGGGTGGGCCCTAACCTGTTTCCAGCTGAAAGCAAAGAAAGTGAAGCTGCCTTTCTATTGTCTGCACTTTCTTTTTGAAATCCTTTCCAAAGTAACCAGATGTCAGCCCAAATGTGAACTTAGGAGTTAGACAAAAAAAGAACCCTTGCAACCCTTTCCTGTGAAGCCCATTTCATCATGAATCACTTTGTCAATGACAATGATTCCTGAAGTAAGCTACTGTTAGCTGCCTCTGTCCTAGGTAAGACTGACTTTGTGCTGGCTCATGTGCCAGTGATCAACTGGCAACACTGAGGTAACCAGGTAACACATGCTTGAGACCACTGCCAAGCCAGAAGCTCATACCTGAGGTGTTCCTTCCGAAAATGTGAGTCAGGCACAGAAATATGCCTATTTATCAAATGGGAATCTTCCATAATAGTTGAAAACCCTTTCATTCACAATGTTTATGTCTTCTTCCTACACTTCAGAGAGCAAAGAAACAAAACATAGAACAAGAGATACATGATACAACAGAAAGAATATGTTCTTTGAGAGTTCTGTCAGATCTGATTTCAAATTTGAAACTTACTGTGTACCTTTCGCTCTGGTCTTCCTGGTGTACTTACTGGCAAAGTGTAGTGTCATGAGGATTGAACTTTTGCCACTTGCTATCTGTGTGACTTAGTGTAAATTACTAAGATTCTTTCTGATTCAGTTTCCTCATCTATCAAATGAGGATAATATTACCTGTCACAGTTTATGTAAGAGTTGGATGAGATAAAATTAGTCTTTAGCCTTGGGTCTGATACATAGTTATTGCTCAATAAATTGCTACTTTTATGCTGCTGGTGAGGTGCTTTTGCTGATGTGATAATATGAGGCACATGGCTCACTGAAAATCCTCAAAAAATGTAAATTTACATATGGAGTGTGAATAGGGATATCAGTACAAGTCATACCGGTTAATCCCGTGTAATACAGGGTACAATATACATTGGTGGTCATTTTAAATAGGAAAATAAATCACCAAAGGACAGCCTTGCATAGATAAAAGGACCATGTTACCTGCTTTGGCTTGGTTTTGAATGAGGAAGCTTAATAAGTTGTTTGGATATTTTTATGAAAAATGCTAAAATAACATAACAGCCCGGAATTTTAAAAAACACGTTATGATAGATCCAATTTCTTCCTCCTCTGTGGTTGCCTCCCAGCTGCTCATAGCCAGGGTCTGCAAAGCAGGTCCAGAGACACCAGCCTCTTTGGGCCTCATCCAGCGGTTGCCTCTGTCCTTCCTTTCCTGAGATTACAGTTGCTGGAACTAGAACTAAGCCTCCCTTGTCTT
>NW_017731702.1:8050-10507 GCF_001890085.2 Hipposideros armiger
TATGGCAAATCCCCCAGGAGTATCTACTAAGAGAAAGAGTAACTTCTGATGTAGCTTAATGATGTAGGTTTTGTCTAATCTTTTATTACAATTCATTAGAATTTGAAGGAAGTCATCCACATTTCTCTTCCACTGCACCCCTCCCCACAGCAATTCTAAAGACACAGTTTTAAGCAGGATGGCATCTAGGAAAGACAGGATGAAAGAAATATTTGTTGTAATAAGCCCTTCTTATCACTTCCTTAAACCACACCATGGTTTATTCCATCTCTTGATAGGATCTGTGCTGATTATAGAAAGCAAAACCTATCCATGATAACAGCAATGACTATGATCCCAGCCACACAAATTATTTCCAAGCACCCCAATGTCAGTTGTTGTATGTGTGAATAGTGAGGATCTTGGAGTAGAGCAGTATAAAATTTATATTAGGCTCAAAATTAGTCTCATATTTGGGATGTGTTCTTTGTTATATATGTTGTAAAAATTATTCTTCCAAATAGAATGTCAATTGCTTTAACTGATCTGTTGCTTTGGTGGACGGAGGAATTAAGTAAACATTTAGAAACGTTCATTCTGATTCTCATTATTAACACCAATGTTTCAAGGTTAAGATGCTCCCTTTTATTTTATTACAATATTGCGATTAAAGTTATAGTACTTTCAAAGGCGATTGTGTAGTTGGCCAATTAACTGCTGTGGGACTTAACCTTTCAGCAGTTATACTGAGAATTGATATTATCAAACATAATTTTGCTCTGAAGAATATCAATGTTAGAAAAGATTTGTAAAAATATAAATTCAGTTGACAGACTTCATTAAAACAATGCTGCCGAATTCTAGTTATTAAAGAATTATTATCAAAGGTGCAAGTTCCTAGAAAGAGCGAAGGATTTGCAAATAATGTTTCTCAAAAGGAAATGTAATATAAAATTTTTCCATGCTGACTCCCAAAAATGGATTTTTAAGGCAGGTTAAGCAAAAGTCATGTACAATAAAATCATTGCAATAAGGATTATGGGAACAAAAAACTTAAAAGTAAATGAAAGTCATGTGTGGTTTATGGTTAAGAACATAATCTTAAAGTGAGAAATAAGTCTTGTAATTGATTAGAAACAATAGTGCTAAGATTCATGGCAGCTGAAGGAAAAGGAAATTATCTGCTCCGGAGAAACAATTTTACCTAGCATTAAACTCTAAGAGGAATTTATATAAAGAGCATTTAACTAGCTATTATTGAGCAATGAATTAAGTAGCTATTTTACAAAAGACACAGAAACCATATTCATTTAGTTGAGTTTTATATAAATTTGCTACAAAAGAAATTGCTAAGAAAATAATAAAATCATAGTTCCATTAAGACTTTCTACCTGGCTGTAAAATAATGCAATCCACAGATGCTATATTTGGTAGCCTAACTGATAACAAGAAAAAAAAAGGGCGGGGGCTCTCAAAAAAGAGGCCACCACTCAAAGTTTTAAACAAAAAACTTAATGGATTATTTGGTAAGCAAGGAAGATCTGTATCAATAGATCTTGGTATCACTGATCAAAGCAAGTTGCTGATCTTATACAGGGTTTGGGAAGTCATGGAGTTCAGGGATTGGTGGACTTTGGAAGTGGGAGTGATTTAGAGTTAGTTCATCTTTAGTACTTATGGAGTTGTCTCTAAAAGTGGAAGTGTCTCAGCTGTGTGACAGTTGTGCCTGCACTGATCAGGGACAAAGTCCTTGATATTCAGGTATTTGAATAAGTGATTAATTGTTCAGGTAATAAGTGATAAATTAGGTCAAAAGGCAGGTGATAAGATCTTTGTATCTTTTCATTCATTTGTCAACAAATATTTTTTAGTACCTACTATGTGGCATATAATTTCATTTCTTCATAGTTAACACAGTTTCTATCGAATTTTTGATATTTTACAAATTGCTGCCAAATGAAGTTACACAAACATTTGTAATTGACCTAGGTCAAAATCATTGTAGTGATTACCTTATAATGTTAGGGAAGCATTTAAACAAAGAAATAACACTTCAGAACATTACAGACTAATTCATTAATAGTTTATGTTAATGCTATTGCCTACAGCTGTTCCAGTCAAGTAATTTTTGATAATTGTGATAGCACATAACAAAGTAAAAAATTACTGAAATATATAAATCCATTAAAGTTTCAGCAAGTTTCTATATTTTATAGACTATGTAATGCAAAATTTGATTAGCTCAACACAAAATTATTTATGTTCTATATAACTCTTCATGGAAATACCAAAAATCTCACCTGGATAAATTATAATAAGCATGTTCTAATTTTTAAAATTAAAAAGATTATCAATGGCATCAAGTATAAGTTGTGCTAATAAGATGCCACATATAGAAGCTATCTCAAACGATAAAACCCTGGGGATAGAGTTTTTATTTCGTTGTTGTTTTTTAAAGAAAGCTGACTTTAAGTCTAA
>NW_017731702.1:14392-34939 GCF_001890085.2 Hipposideros armiger
TAATCTCCTCTGCAAAGCAGTGTCATCCTTATTACCCTGGAATATAAGTAGATCTCTGCAGAAAGGAGAAAGGAATCTCCATCTTTAATGCTAGGAATGTAAATAATAAATTCGCTCCAGAAAGAATCCTGGACTCCATCATTCCAAGGCTATTTGCTTATACAAACATTTCTGAAAAGAGGTTTCAAGCACTTGCCCAATAATGCCTACACATGCAGATATATGAGATTTATAGAGAACTGTCTCCCAACAGTCATTTATGACATATTATAATTGTTTATATTTTAAAATAAATTTGTTATGTACCTCTTTTAAATGTATCTAATATAATAAAAAATAGTGCCATAATTTGATATCCATTGTCATTTATTTAAAAAATTATATGAACACTATATCAGATTTTAATTATTAATTTTCCTCCATAAATTTACATTTTCATTCCACTTCCAACACAAAATTGAACCATTAAAACTTTATACCTGAAAATATTTTATTAATGATTCTATCATGCTTATTTATAATTGAAATTTATTTTATGTTCTGTGATCATAAGTTCTAAGAGTTAAAAATACTCTGGGATTATAATTACAATTCCACTACTATATGATTATAGTAAAACTTTTAATAAGTATTAATACATATAAGATTAAAATTGTATTGAAGATGCATATTTGATGAGATTAATGAGGCTTTAAAAATTAGTTCATGTATTCATTGGTGAGTACCATCTATTTCTAGATGAAAAAGGTTCCAGATCAGCTCTATTCTGATTTTTCATATTTATATTTAAGTGCTGAAAAACTTCATTATGTAAAAATTAAAGTGAATAGGAGTTTTATGCTGGAAATTACGTACTCACCCATCATCCAAAACAGTTTTAATCATCGATCAGCTCAAATTATTTAAAAGAAAAAAATTGAAATTCATATGACTTGCAAAAGGATTTGTAACATGGTCATTAAAGTATTTATTTTTTAATTTATAAGAAGTATAACTGTGTAACAAAGGCTTACCTCAGCAAGTCTAGGTTGTCTAAACCTTTAACATTCCAAAGAAAAGCTTGTCCTTTGCCTAATCCTGGAAGGTAATCTCTACACCCTTGGAATATCCTGCCTAGTCACAGTGTCTTTGTTTACCAGGGAGCCTTGGGCCACTCTAGATACACTGTACTAACAATATGACTTATGTTGGGGGCCTTGAGCTATGCAGCACTAGCTTGAGGCTGGATATTAAAATCAGCCATGCAGTCAACCTTACCTATGTGACTAATACTCAATAAAAACCCTGGACACCAAGGCTTGGTGAATTTATCAGGGTGACAGTGCTCCATGAATGTGATCGCTCATCATTGCTGGAAAAATTAAATGCTGTCCCCATGACTCCACTGGGGGAGAACAAGTCACAGCTTGTGTCCGGTGTCTCCTGGACTTCGTCATATGTCCCTTTCTCTGTTGATAAGTTTACTCTGCATCCTATCACTGTAATAAATTATAACCATAAATACAAAAGCTTTTCTAATGTTCTATGAATCCTTCTAGCAAATCATTGAATAGTCTTCTAAGATCATCAAGTTTAATACTAAGAAGATTTTACAAGACTTAACAAATAATTGCTACTCCTTCACTTTGAGTCATTACATTTGTGAAGCCTAAAATTATACAAAATTGTATTTTAAAACATCCCTGTAAAAAAAAACACCAAAAACTTATACATTGGACTTTTCTTCAATTTAAATGAAGAGCAAAATGTTTATACCAAATTTTAATTTTCTAGATATTTTATAGAGACCTAAAAGTGTGACAGATGAACAGAGAAGTAGATTTTTGAGAATTATATGTAGTTAGTAATTTTTATGGTTTTAAAATAACAAAGTTTATACTTGTGCATCTCACAGACCTTGAACAGCAATATTAACATAAAAGAGAAAGAAAGAAATTAAACATAATGAAATGAATTTTTCTAGAGTCAAGGCATTCTAGACAGCATTTTAGAAATATTTTGTCTTAGTTATCTATGTAAGTAGATGTGTTTTTAAGTCATGCCCTACATTAGGAAAAGGGCAAGAAGGTAGTAAACTACTAGGAAGTCGAGTTTATACAAGTTGTAATAGTGACTAGTGTTAAGTACATTGTTCACAACAGAATATACACTACATACCCACAAACAACTTGGTTCATTTAAATCATTTACATGGTGGAAATAAATGAGTATTTAAGAAATAAACAAAAGAACTGTGGTTGATGAGTGATGTGAGCCGAAGATTTCTGCAGATACTACAAGATGACTACGCATGTGTAGTATCAAATAATTTTCAGGAAAATTTTAATGAAACTATTTCTCCTGTAAATTTACATAACTGATCACGAAACTTTAACACTCAAACTGAGCTCTGACACAAGTTCCTTTTTAGCACTGATCTGGTGCAAGTAAATCTGTTCCTGATTGAATTCATGCCAACTATGCAACCAAGGTGGAGACTAAGACATGAGAGAATAAAAGTGCTCACCAAGTTCCTTCTCATTCCTAAGAATGATGAAAGTGACAAAAGTACACTACGCAGAATGTATGTCCCAACACTTTCCAAATCTTAAAACCCTATCGCTGAGTTAGGTAGATAGGTACATAATATAAGATGTTTAGCCTTGTCATGAGTTTGTCACCTAGATGAAATAAAATGCTTCTACTGTCACTGTTTCTCTCTGAGGCCCTCTTTGTCCTGTCCTCATGATGCATTTCTTCTTGGTGCATGCATTCTTTGACAGTAAATCATGGGGTACAGATAGCAATGTTTTAAAAAAAATGATTCTTATTGCCAAATAATACTACAAACTGTATCTGAATTTAAATGATCTCAGCATAGATCAAAATATCCATTACTCATTCCATATTTTTCCTTAACAAAATAAAATATATGTTAGGCTGGAAAAGACATAAAACACTACCACAAGTTCATGGTGACATGGCTATAAAGAAATTCACAGGGCTTCTAGTTCTGCCAAGATATACTAGCTCCATTCCTCCCAGTTTTTCCTCTTACAACAAAAAAAAAATCATGATCATAACGCAACCAAGATGCACAGGAAGATGCTGAAAGCTGGAAAAAAGGAGGCAGACTGCCTAAGGACCTCAGGATCTAAGGAACAACAAGGCAGTGAGTTCCCTGGGCTTCCTGAGTGCCTTCCCTTGTCCGCCAGGTAAGTCACCAAACCTCCAGCTCAGGGTCACCAACAGGCACAGATTTTTAAACACCTCAAAGAAAAAAAATTGCTATTTATTCTAGAGAAGACATATGTGTGTGTTCATTTTTGATGAACTGCTAACACTCAGAAGACATCAGCAAGAACAAAAAAGTCAGCTATTCACCTCTCATTTGAAAACAAATTATAAAGTATGTTTTTGTTGAAATCAGTGTTTCCCAAACTCTAGCTTTAATCACCGTCTCCCAGAGAACTGGTTGAAGTAGATTGCTGTTATTCACCCCCAAAATTTCTAACTCAGTAGATGACCAGGGATGAGGTCCAAGAATTTACATTTCTAAAAAGTTAGTACCAGTGTAGATATCAAAGTTAATACCAGTAATACTGGTCTGAGGACCACTCTTTCGGAATTACTGGTCTAAAGTAAGCAATGATCAACCTAACCATAAAGCTGATACTCTCCCGTAAATAGTATAATTTAAGCCAGAAATCCCAATATAAATGTATTGATAATGGAGAATAGTACTGTTGCAGGGAACAAAGATACGATCCTCTGAGTTGATAATGTGGTTTACCTGGAAGGTAGAGAATATTTCCACTGTCAATCATTTTGAGAAGAGATAGGTTTGGGAGTAGAAAGGGGGCATATGGAAGGCAAGCCTTAGAATATAAAGTATGGTGAGACAACAGGACATTTCCCCCCACTCCTTAGCTGCCATGGTGATGGAGACTGAATATAAGTAGAGAGATGAACCCCCAAAGTCATGGAAAGTTAGTCTCTGTAGAGAGCTGCGTGAGTAGTGCCACAGTCTCGGAAAGAGAGGTACAGCAGGTGCTCTGGAATTAGCAAGCTGATCCCTATGTAAGAAAAGAAGGCAATGCTTTTGGATCTATGAATGACAGAAATACATAACTGACCTGTCTCAGTACTTCTGGGTCTACCAGGAAATCATAAAAGTAGCTTAAAACGGAGCTGAAATATATTGCCACTAGAAGTCAGATAACTTGGGGATCCTTGGGGTATTCTTAGCCAAGCTTAGCACTGAGGATTATCCACTCTCAAAGAACCACAGTAGCCTCTGCAGGAATCTGGATCATCTAGGGCTAATGACATCAGTGATTCCCAACTAATTCCATGATAGCAGGACTAAACTCAAAAGTCACACCTACCATCTGGCAATAGATGTCATGGCAATAGACTGCTAAGACCCCAGGATTCTTTCTTGTTGGTGCAAAAATATGAACTTCTTTGGGGCTGTGTGAGATTCTAAAGTTCTTGGGCAAATTAAGGGGAAGGGAAAGCCCCAAGAGGGAGATTCTAGGGTTCCTGATAAATAAGGAAGGTGGGTACTGAAGTGATTAATTGAAAAAATTAAGGAGATGTGACCAAATTGGTCTTCTGAATTAGTGGAGCATTTTATACCAATGATAAGGTTGTTTAAAATTCCCAGTGGCTGGTTGGCTCATTGGATAAATCATGATCCTAAGAAAGAGTGGAGAGGAGATTTAATTTCGCACTTGAAGAGGCTGGTTTTGCTCATTTTTGCCGGATTATCCCCTAACACTAGCCAGGCATTTTACAAATGGATGATGATAATCCAAAATAGAAACATGGATTCAAAATAGATCATGGCTGATGAGTGTAAATTTATTAACATGGCTGGAATAAGCAGCTCAAAAATGTGCCTGATACCAGGGGGCAGTCGTATCATCTTGGTATTCTAATTACAGCACTATTCCAGAAAAAAAACAACAAAACAGAGCTCCAAACTGACTGAGAAATACCATATTTACTCTTACAGAGATCCTTAGAATTCATTCAACAAATTTATTATGTACCAGATTCTACTGCCCTTTACTGTATTCTCCATTTAATCTTTATAACAGCCATATGAGATAGGTATTATCTTCCAATTACAGATGTAACAAACATGCTTTGGAGAAATTATACAATTTAGTTTGATTGCAATTTGAAACTTTAAAAAAAAATGTTCTGAGTTATTAGGATGGTGCTATCAAAACAGGTTTCATCTATTTAATAAGAATCCCAGTGAGTTCAGTCAGTCCAAAAGGCATGAAATAACCAAGATCAGAATTTTGTTAATCTGAGTCACACCAGTTTTAGTAAACACTGCCAGTCTTAGAAAGTGATTGTACTGATTTGTCCTCCCATCAACAGTGTAGGAGAATTCAAATTGCTTCATATATGAGTCAACACTGAGTATTTTCCTTTTGTCTAATTGAAGAAAATTTTATTTCCACAATGGTTGATAAAGTTGATGATCTTTTCATATGTTTATTGGTACTTGAATATACTCTTTCGTTTAGCTCTTATTGTCCTTTTTTGTTTCATTGTGTTGTCTGTTTTGTTCTTACTGGCTTGTAGAAGTTTTTTAAAAATCCTGGGTATGAGAATTCTCTGTTGGATTCATGTACTAGAAATATCTTCTTCCAATGTGTAGGTTGCCTTTTCACTGTCCTAATGGTATCATTTCATTTACTAAAGTTCTTAATTTTAATATAGTAAAATTTATCATTCTTTTCTGTTTTGTTTTTGGGTGTTCGGTTAAAAAATAGCTATCTATCCCAAGGTGAATAAAATTTTCTTATATGTTTTATTTTAAAAGCTTCATAGTTTTATCAGTCATAAATAGATCTTCGAGTAATTGTGATTTGGCATAAAATTGTGTGTGTGGCATGAAGCGTTAAGTTTCATTTTTTCCATGTGCATATTCAATTGATCCAGCACAATTTATTAAAATACCATCATATCCCACCTTGGATTGCAGTAATGCCTTCATTGTAAATCAGTTCATCATTTAGGTGTGACTCTTTCTATACTATTTTTATCATCAGTGCATTTGTCTATTTTGCATCAATATCACATTTCAAAATAGTAAAGCTTTATAAGTCTTACAATTTCATAGTATAAACCCTTCTACTTAGTTCATCTTCAAGATGTTTTTGGTTATTAGAGGTGTTTTGCATTTTCATATAAATGATGGTACCAGCTTGTTATTTTCCATCAAAATAAAAGCTGGAAATTAGATTGAGATAACACTGAATCTATTGGTTAATTTGTATAAAATTGAAAATGTCAGTAATATTTAATAATCCAATCCATGAACATGGAATACTTATCTATTTATTTACATCTTAATTTCTCTTAGCAATATTTTATAATTTTCAGTATAAAGGCCTTGCACAATTTGTTAGAAGTATTCTTAGATATTTAATTTCTCATAATATAATAAATTTTATTTTCTAGCATTTGATGATAGCATGTAGAAATAAAATTAATTTTAATATAATTGACCTTTATCCACTACCTTGTAAAATTTACTTGTCAATTCTAATTGTGTACAGGTTTTTTTGGATTTTTTTAATTTACAGTATTATATGATCTGTGAATGATTACAGTTTTCCTTTGTTGCCAATGCTTGTATCTTCTATTTATTAATTTTTATTTTTCTTGACCTATTTCACTGTCTAAGGCTTCAAAGAACAGTGCTGAATAGAACAGGTCACAAGGAGGGTGACCTACCTTGTTATATCCCTGAACTCAGGGAGAATGTGCTGAGTATTTTATCACTAAGTATAATGTTTACGATAATTTTCTTTGTAGATATCCTTTGTCATATTAAGAAAGTTACTTTTCATAGTTTCATATTAAGAAAGTTATTATTCATAGTTTACTATGAATAGAAACTGAGCAGAGACAATTCTAAAGAAAATACTTCAGGAATAAGTAAAATGAGTGAAGTCTATCACCCGGTTTTGAACCTTGTGACTAACAGAGTGCAGCAGAAGTGACTCATGTGACTTCTGAGACTTGATAATAAAAGGTGATGTAGCTTCTACAGTGTTTGCTGGGATACATGCCCAGTAAGAAGTCTGAGTACCCTGAGGCCACCATGTTGTGAAGAAGTCATGCCACATGGTCACGTGGTGGTATCCCCATCAGAGGCCACGGGGCGATATTCTAGTCAGCAGTCCTGGTCTTTGAACCTTCCATACCTCATACCAAACATGAGAATAAATGAGCCTTCAGGTCATTGCAGCCCCCAGCTGTTGACTCAAGCCCCACTCCCCACCATCTTTTCAGTATTCCCAACTGAGGATCCAGATATCAATCTGGATATCTACTCTTTCTGAATTCCTGACCTTCAGAATCCGTGAGCATAATAAAGTGTTCTTTTATGCCTCTAGGTCTAAGATGGTTTATTATACAGCAATAATAACTGATACATCTGGGGTCTTGAAAATGAGTCTGTCTTCTCAGTCATCTATGTTATTTATATATTCAAGGCAAAATAACTTTCTCTGAATCTGATTGGTTTAATGTGTCTTGGAATGTCTCCTGGACCATCACCGCAGGTAGAGCAAAATCACAGAACTAAAGAGCTTCCAGGTCCTGCTATTTATACTGCTAGGGAGACATAGAGTCACTGATGGGCAGGAAAGATCGACCAACTTTATCTGTATAATTCAGGTATTAAGATGTCTACCTGGCAACCATCAGTTTGTTCTCTGTACCTATGGATCTGTTTCTGTTTCGTTTGGGGAGGGGGAGTGTTTGCTGGGTGAAAATGGTGAAGGGATTAATAAGTACAAATTGGTAGTTACAAAATAGTCATGGGGATGTAAAGTACAGAGAATATAATCAATAATATTGTAACAACTACGTACAGTGCTAGGTGGGCACTAGATTAATTGGGGGATATCTTCATAAATTATATAAATGTCTAACCACTACACTATTCACCTGAAACTAACATAAAATAATACTGAATGTCAACTGTAAAGAAAAATAATAATAAAAAATAAAAATTAAAAAATAGATTTCTACCTCTCCACTTAGTTTTGGTATAACTTTTTAGTCATAAAGGAGCTTGCTTCCTGCTTATCCCTAGGTATAAATATGTAGTAAGGTGACTATGCCCTATTAGGATGGACAATTATATGCCTTAATTTTAACTAACAAGGAACCCAGGTGACATTTTTTTAATTACTCCTTCATTTTAGTCATGGAAATGTAGGCTGAGTCCATGTTGACCATGGCTATTCATTTCTCTAGATCTTTCTAAATTTTTCCTGGGCTTCCAAGCTGTTGACTCATGTCAAACTACATCAAGGTGCTTATTTGCATACCATGTATAGGACCTTTCTTAACCTCTCATTTTCTAGGGCACCATTAGTGCTTTTACTCTGGATGGCTCTTTTGGGATAAGAGAGAAGCAAAGTTAGCATTATGTAGCCCCACACTGATCTTCCAGGGATGAAAAATTTGAAGCTAAGCCCTGGGGTGATAGCCAATGCTTATACTCCCCCTATCAGCACACTGAAATATGATTACTGCATTTTATCAGTGTTAATAATTACAGCAATTCCACTTTCGTAAAAGAGAAGGAACAGTTAGTATATAAATTATATCCTCTGACCATCTTGAGGCACCAATGCAGGGTTCAACTAGAGTCCTTAGAGAGAATATGTTGGAGTATTTCAATTCCCCAATTTTCATAGATGTAAATGTTGTCATCATTTTCGGGTGACATTTTGTTCCAACAAGCTGTTCTACAGGTCTGAGACAGTACTTTATCTTCAAAGCCATCATCCAAAATACATGCATCAGATTGTCTTTAATTTGAATAATATAGTGTTGTGCCCAAGAGAAGGGACCAAAAAAAGTGTCGCTTTTTGGTTCTCTATACTATTAAGTAGTCACATATCAATTAGATTTACATAAGCACTCAAAGTACCTATATAATTGCATCAAAGTCATATGTTTAAAAAAACAATGATGGGGAAATAATTACTGCCAGATCTAGCAATTAGGAATGGTAAAACAGTAGGAATTGGTGCCAAGATGCAATGAGTTGAAAAATTAGAAATAAATTAAACTAATTAGTATAGAATGTTCTTTAAGAACTTTTGAGAAAGGAAGATGAGAGCTAAAATTAGATGTTCTGATAAACAAGCCAAGAAAGAAAAATTGAAAATATTCAATATGGGAGGCTGGGCAAGGCTGAAGATGGATGACAATGTGCGAACACAAGGTCACTGAACTGGGGCTCAAAGAAAGTGCACATAAATTAGCTGATATTATCAAAAAAATTAGTTGTTCAGTTTTGTAAAGAAAGTTCTAAAAGTAGTCAGTTAATTGGTCCAGGTAAAATTTAAATCCCCACTTTGGAGTTCCTGTGTTTAGCTTATTGACCACAATGCCCTTTCTTTAAAGTCATTGTAGACTGAATATAAAGCTTTTTTTTTTTTAAGATTTTATTGGGGAATTGGGTGAGGGGAACAGTGTTGGAGAATTGAGGAAGGGAAACAGACAAGTTGCTTCCTTTTTGTTCTTCAATCTAGTTGTGGAGGATGTCGCTTCACTGGCCCATGTTGGTATTATCATTGCGCTCTTCCCAGGTGAGGCAGTCGCTCGTCAGCCACTCACGGCAGCTCACGAAAGCTCACACCCACTGCCGGCCAGCCCCACTGCAGCCCATTCCGTCGCCAGCGACTCACGGCAGCCCAGCTCCAGGTCAAGCTGTTGTTAACTATGTTAGCTACAAAGGGAGCAGCGTCACTGGCCCACATGTGGGATCCAAACCGGGTTCCTGCTGCTCAGAGCTTGCATCCCAAGCCAACTTTTAACCAACACACTACTCGGCTGGTCCCTAAAAGCTTTTTAACTAATATATTTCATAACATGTTTTCTTAATGTGCTATTAAAAAATGTAATGTAATTGAAACTAGTAATCATTATATAACACTGAATTAAACATTTTTAAAAGCATATTAATTTCTGTTACCAATCGGGCCTTAACATTTTTACACATCATGAAGATATAAAAAAATGTGGGATTCTTCTAAAAATTACCAGTAAGTGTTAGAAGATGAGCTCTCATTTACTTTTAATTTTTTCACATATCAGATATTTTCAAAGCTAATCTTATTTGGACATAATTTATAGCAAAATAATAAAGCAGACATTCAAAAAGCGTTTAACTTTTTGCATTTCTAGAAGAGTATAATCATCCCTATGTCCTCTGAGCCTTGGAATTTGATTGCATGCCACTCAACACATAGCCCAGTTCTGCAATTCTAATATAATCCTATCACATCTTATTACTAGATGATCATTAACACTTAAACCCAATGATTTATCCTTGCCCTCTGTTAATATATACTGTCATCCCTTGTAAAAGGTATTAAAGGAAACAGAGAATGTGTTCTCCCTCGGGAGAGAGATGCAATTTGTGATAAACTGGCAAATAAGACTCATGAATAGCTCCTACACAGTGTCCCCATTTTGATCCAAACCTTTAACCTGTGGGGGGAAAAACAAACAAACAACGACAACGAAAAACTGCTGGGATATAATGAGCCCGAGCATGAACCATGCAGAAAGAGAACCCACTGAAATGATGTCCTTGTTCAGAAGACTGAAATACCATATCTAGGTTTCCATACCTAGGTCACATCTATTTTAAATTTGGGGAGCCTTTGAAATAATCTGTTTGGACAAATATTGAACAAGATGCTAAATATCACACAAGAAAAGGTTAGCTGGGAAAAATTTAACAACTGCTGTTTCAGCTCCTTCTGTCAAGGTTTGATGCCCCAGTGATGGGGCTTTCACAGCTGCTCACACTCTGGACTTTTAGACCTAACATTCACTCCATCATGTTACCTCAAAGCCAAAAGCACTCCCATGAAAAGGAACCAGGTGAAGATATAGCGAAAGACCAAGTCCATTTGCTTCAGTGGAAGTGGTTAATAAGAGGAACACAAAAGCCAGCTAGCTTGAAGTGGGGCAGTAGAGCACTGCCTCAGAAATCCCCTCAAGCTCTTTCTTTCTTCCCCAGTGTCCCTCCAAGATGTGATAACTACCTTAAAAGTCAGGTCTCCAACAACAGATAACAATGGCCTCATGAATTTTGTTCAACTACTGCCATATTTGGTTAAGTGTAACTTCCCCTAATGGGTGAAACCAGACAGGATGTTCTGGTAGTCATGGTTCTTGGCTGTGAAGGCTATATTACATTTTGAATCAAATAGACAGACTCCTCATCCTCTAAAGCAAGCTGGATTAAAAAGAATAATATGCAGCCATCAGAATACACAAGAGGAAACATAATAGCACAAGAACCCACAATAAGAAAGAAAAGAGAAATAAAAAAGACATTAACTTTTCAAAAGCTCCCTCTGGTGCAATTAATAGTCTCTACAGGGCCGGCCCAGTGGCGCGTTGGTTAAGAGCTGGCTTGGGACACCAGCTCTGAGCAGCAGGGCCCTGGTTTGGATCCCAATGAGGGCCAGTGACGCAGTGCCCTCTACAGCTAAGATGGTGAACAACAGCTCGACCTGGAGTTGGGCTGCTGTGAGTTGCTGGTAATGGCGTAGGCTGCAGTGGAGCTGCAGTGGGCTGCTGTAAAAAGCTACCGTGAGTGGCTGGAAGCCGGCGTGAGCTGCCAAAAGCCGCTGTGAGTGGCCATCCAGGGCCCGGCGACCGATCTGCCTCAGCCAGGAAGAGCACAATGATAATACCAACTTGGGCCAGTGAAGTGACATCCTCCATAACTAAACTGAAGAACAAAAGGACAGCAACTTGTCTGTTCCCCTTCCCCAAATCCCCAACACTTTTCTCCTCCCCCAATTCCCCAATAAAATCTTTTAAAAAATAAAGTCTCTGCACTTAAAATAGATCCAAAGCAAAATTAGAATCTCCATTATAATTAAAAGGGCTCCATTGTGAATAAGTGACCATCCTGACACCAAAAGCATGGACTAAAACAAGGTAGAATACTTGCAAGAGAATTAATGTAATAAACCTAAAAATATAAAAGAGATCAAGACAGTTGACAGTTCTCTTAGCCAGGGCTAAGGTGTCCACTATTCCCTTCAAAAGAAGGAAGTAAAATTCTAATCTCAAAACACCAGTCTATAATATTTTAATTGCATCTACAGTGTAACTGAATGCTATAAATTCTAAGTCTATATAACCTGTGTTAAGTCATTTCCAACAAACCTTTCCGTTGTTCTCAGGAAGGCCCTCTGGGAATAGGATTATTAATAATGTAGCCTGTGTGGGCTGTGCTGGATTACGGCTGGTGACCAGAATGGGAAGATCATGCAAGTAGCCCCACCTTACAGAACAGTTCTCCAACATTTGTTTCTGAGTAACAGAACTATAACACCTGATTTTAGTCATTCTTTGAAAAACATTCATTGAGCACCTACAATGAGCACTGCCTTCTGAGAAATACAAAACTGACAATTTGCAGATGGGTTAGGAGAGGGTTGCTAAATCACATGAATAAATGGCAAATAAATAATATATCAAAATCGCCTGATTCCTTCAGAAGCTGTTCTGTAATAGCACTTGGCCACACATCCCTTATAAACACTTCTACTGTATTGTAATAAATTACTAGGGAGAAGAGACCGACATATTCAAGTTTGTATTCTTAGGGTATTACAAATAGAGTAGGTGTTTTGGAATATGATTTTTGAATGAATTCATGAATTCAGAGGACAGAGATTAACTTTTAACTCACGTGATCTGGAAAGACTTCAAAAAGAAGAAAGCAACTCAACAGACCTTAAAGAACAAATAAATTATAATACAAAAAAATAGTGGTGGTAGGTAATTTAGAGGAAAATCCCTCTAGTCTGGATAACATTACTGGGAGTTTTGCATCCCGCCTCCTACTTTAGGAGTCTCTTCCCCTATGATCTCCCCCTAGATTAACCTTCAATACGTAGCCATATTTCTGTAACAAGGCAATGATGACCTCTACTTGAAGCTTGGTAAAATTACAGAGATCCCAGTAAGTCTCAACCCTTAGGGAGGGAAAAATTAAAAAATAAAAATAAAAAAAAAAGAACAGGTTTAAATGTTAAGAAGCAGTCACAGGAATTTCTAAAGGAAGATACTGTTACAGTTAACCCATAAATAATCTAAATTGAAAGGAAACGTAGAAAAATAGAAGTAAGAAAACTTTCAAATCGTGTGTTGCTATTGCTACAGAGGACACAGAAATCCTTCAGGGGACCCCCATGTCCCCTGAAGGATTTCTAGCTGCTTACTACTCTGGGGACCATAGCAGAGGCCCCACCCCAGAGATGCTGAATAAGAATCTAAATTTTAACTAGGTTCCCCAGGTGATCTACAAACACATTCAAGTTTGAGAAGAACTATAGTTTTTCTCATTCAGAAAGGTGACATTGTAGCGCTATCTTTAATCCTCTAGTAACTCCAGGTGGGAAAAGGCAAGTCAAGCTAAAGAAGGCACTGCATATGAGAGTTCTAGATTCTAAGTTTCTAAGCCCCGTTGTTTTTGTTTGTTTTTTTAACTTAGGTGCATACTATGCAACTACTCATAAAATATACAGGTTGAATTAATAAACACTTAATCCTTTTTTTTTTCTTTTAAACTCTTAAAATTCAACTAATGATACTTTGGAACGCTCAGATTTCCAGGGTTTTCCATGAAAATGCTTACCTTTCTAGCCATCCTCTTAATTGTGTAGCTGCCAGAAAAGCAGCAGGAAGTTTGAATTGCAATTGTTCTTAATAAATATATTTCACATACCAAAATCACGTCAGCAATTTGCTTGGCATCTTTGGAAGCCATTACTAAATTGCAGTTCAAAATTCATTTCATCTGTTTTCTAAACTGGGTCTATAGTTCACCTTCATAAACCTATTCTAAAATAGCTATTTTTGTTCATCAGGAAAGACAGTTTTACTAAATGCCCCCCCGAATCAGAGTATATTACTATCAGAGTATATTACTAGTTTATTTCCAGTGGTATTTTAATGAATATTTAATAACCAGCTCTTAAAAAACAAACAAAAAAAGACCCTGATGTGCAGCATTTGCCAATTCCCTTAGTGTATTCTCCTACCTTGACCAATTTCAAAATACCAACACAATCATGAATTGGGAAAAGATGTGTACAATTGCCTCATGGCAGTGCAAGCAAACCCCAGAACACCATTTATTTCCAAAATACCACCAAACACCCCACATTCCTGAGACTACTTTCAGTATTAGCTTCAAAATATATGTCAATGTATAATACATATGCTGTACAATTGTACAGTCTTAATATTTACCAATAGAAAACTAACAGGTTTGGGATAAAATACTAGTTTTATTTATGATGTGATTAATGCTTCCATTACAACAGTAAGGTGGTTATGTATCATAAAAGCTTAATGCTATTCTCTTTGATTTATTAGAATCTATCAGGAACATAGATGCAAAACAAACACTAACTCCAAAACTTACTCTCATGACCTTACACTTCCCATACTTATATGCAAAAGCAGTCTTCCATAACCATGAAGAAGGCTAAATTTGTATTTGGTGTCCTTGCAACTACTTTTTTGCAGTCTTCCTACTTATGGCAAACCTTTCCACAGTCTTCCATGACCAATTACTTTTTGTTGGCAGCTCAAGGCCTTTAAATTTGGGTTAGTTATGCCCCTGGCAATTCCTTGCTCCAGCTTTAATCTCTCCACCTCACATCAGAAAAATGTGTCTATATTTTTATTGATTTCTGAAGGACCATGTGCCCCACCTCATGAATAAATTCATTAGTTTTTCACCATCAATGTCATAATACAATGGAATGTCACTGTTATCAGTTTAACTGTATCCTTCCTACACATGTTGAAGTCCTAACTACCAGTATCTGTGAATGTGACCTTATCTGGAAACAAGGCCTTTGCAGATAATCAAGTTAAAACGAGGTCATTAGGATGGGTTCTAATACAATATGATTGATGTCCTTATAAAACGGGGAAACTTGGACACCAAGTCAGACATGCCTAGTGAGAAGACAATGTGAAGAGACAGGAATAAGATGGCCAGCAACAAGCCAAGGAGAGGGACCTAGAACAGATCTTTCCCTCAGGTTCCTCAGAACCTACCCTGCCAACACCTTGATTTCGGATTCCTGGCCACCAGAACTGTAAGGTGGTACATTTCTGTTCTTTAAGCCACCCAATGTATGGTACTCTGTTATGGCAGTCCTAGCAAGCTAATATAATCACAATCAGGAGACATATGCCCCCAAGTAACTTTTCTACTCATACCAAATTTGGAGAATTAGTTATACTTTTATTCTTATAAAACTTGAGAATGTCCTAAGTTATTCTAATAATAATGCCTCTCTCACTATTTGTATCCTGAGTGTTTTCATAGTCGGAAGAAGAGCCGGAGCTGGACATCATACACAACCTGACTGTATCAAGGAGCGGGAGAAGCACATGTGAACATCATTAGTCACAGGTATCATAATAGAAAAAGTAGCCAAGAAATGCTAAAATATTTGATACAAAGCTATTATTAACCTGCTAATGTGCTTACTAACCCTTTCTAAAGGGTTTTAAAAGTGTTACTAAAGAGACCTCATTTTCACCCATTCCTCCAATGAAGAAATTTATGAAAGTAAAAGCAAGTTGGTGTGGGGGTGACCGATTAGCTCAGTTGGTTGGAGCATGGTGCTGATAGCACCAGGGTTGCCAGTTTGATCCCCTCATGGGACACTGTGAGCTGCATCCGTCCTGGGAGAGTCAACTATGCCATTGCAGCATGAAAACAATATGTAACCAATGACCATGGCTGTTCCCCCAATAAATTTTTTTTACAAAAAGCAAGTTGGTATGGATGATGGTCTGGATAAGAAAGTTCTCCTTGGAATCCTTTGAATGCACTCCATAGTCAGCCACAAACTCCTCCTATGTTAACTGTGAGCTCTGAAAGTGAGTTTCTAAACCCAAAGGCACAAAAACAAAAATATAATTGCTGAAACTATGCTAAAAAAAATTCCCATTTATTAAATCAATATTTTATAGCCTAGAGGAATCTGGGAGGCTCATATTTTATAAGAAAGATGTGAAATCTAGAGTTACTTCTCCAAAGTTGCAATTGGTAGGAAAACTCAACCTTGTTTCTTAGTTTCTTACATTCTCTCCCAATAATCAGAAATAAAGATTATGATTTTGGTCACATCTCCTAGTCACTTCAAGAGCTTTTATGAAAATGCAAATTTCCAGGGCCCAACCTTAAAAATTCCAATTTAAATCCCAGGTTTGGCTCATGAATCTATAGTTAAAATCTTTGGGGATCTGGTCATGTACTGGGAAAACGACTATGGGAAAAGATGCTGCCTATTACCTTTGGTCTGTTTGTAAATCCACTTGGACCCAGCCCTATGGAATAACTATCACATCTTCTCTCATCCTGCACAAGATGCCGAGGGTCCCATGGACCTGCTTATAATGCCTGGCATAGTCACACTGAAACTTATACTATAGAAACTGCTTCCCCCTGACTCCTAGGCAAGTTCTAAGTACACAAAATGTTTCAGAGCAGAAGCGTAAAAACAAACCTAAAATTTCTTAGGAAACAAGCTTTTAGAATGCTCTCATTTCACACTCATTGGTTTCTGTTCCTTAATGTGCCCTAGTACATTCAATTTGCAGCCTCACAAATAGCCATTTACCCATTCACCAAGGGCAAGATGATGAATGTCAGATGAGTCGTAATAAGCACAGATTTCATTTATTTTCTATCATTACTATATCTCCTAGGGAAAGGAGAGTTGATTTTAAAACAACACAAACATAAATCAAAACAAAATATTAATAAAACTATGGCCTAGTGAATCACAATTATTTATAAATGTTGATAGTTCAAACTGGGACACAGGATTTCCTGGGGGGGGTGTGGAGACTGAGGAGAGCACAGGAGAGAGCTGAAAATGAGAGATTTGCAGCTATAGATAACGTTGTGCTGGTGGGAGGGGTGTGACTAGCTGTGTGACTAGAATGAGATTGAGCCTATCTCTGGACATCTTTCCTGAGCTGTCTGATGCAATGCCAAAAAGGGAGACAGACACTCTAAAATTTAAGAGACATAGTTCCACTGGAGAGTTCACCCTTGAGGCATTTCTCAAATAATCTTTCTCTTCTTCATCCCCACTCTAATTCCTCAGAAAAGACCCTCCTCCACTCTCTCCTGAACTACTTCAGGAGCCCCTAACTGCTTTCTTTGCCACCAGGGTCTTTCATACTCACGCCCTTTCACCAATAATTCCTTCCTGTTCAAGGTCTTCCCTCTCAGTATCTCCAGCCCCCGCTCCCCACTCCCCGGTGCTCATGAGGATTCTGGGAAATAGGAACTAACTTCCTCTGGGCATCTGTTCAGAGATTCTTCTCTAGAATTCAGGTTCAGGCTGAACTCCTGTGGTTTATACAGCCTGCAATAGTATCAAGGTTTCTATGCCAAACTGGAGAACCTGAGGAAGATCAGGAATAGCCGTATTTTGAAATCCTCCTACTTGGGCTGTCTCTCCTGTGGAGCCCTATTTACTTGCAGGGGGGAAAAAAGTCTCTTTTGAAATTTGTCTTAAAAGATCACAGAAATTTCCTATACACTTGCAATAAGGGAAACTCTTCTTCATGATTGTAGCTTAAGGAAGCCAGCACTTGCCAGGCAAGAACTGAGGCTATTCAGCTGCCTTGGAGTCACAATGGCTCCAAGTACAAATTCCCTCACTTCCTTGGCTTTCAAAGACCTTCAGAAAGGAAGAAGGAATCATCAGAGAATTCCCCGCTCACTGACTTTTTGTATCACCAATGCCCAGTTACTCTTATGTGGACAACTACACACAACATAATACGGTCCCTAAATAGGAACTTAGGAACCATAGAGCATAAGTCACCATGAAGTCACTGAGAGATCTTAGTCTGGTAACGGCTCATCTTTGGAGTACAAACTATTTAAAAATATACATAAGGCACACAATGTAGCTCTATAGAGTCCAGTATTTTCCTACTTCCAGTACTGATTTGATTCTGCAGCTTTTGTCTTCATCTTTAAATGTTATCTTTTCCTGGGCCTAATGTCTTCTCTATGGCCATTAAGTCACTGATGTAGTTATGTTTGAAGCTTCCAATCTATGCAAGCCTGACTGAGAAATTTGCTCTATTAACCCCACCTACTTTTCACCTGAGTCTTCGTTTCTATGATCCTCTCTGTGATCCACCTTGCTGGCACTAAGAAGGCTGTCATCCGTTCAAAGAGATAATGTCTATAAAAGTACCTGGTACACTTAGGTAGGTACCTAAATGTTAGTTCCCTTCTCTCAGGGCCACCAGGGAGGTCTCCCCATTCAAGTCCAACTCTCTGAGACACCCCAAGGCAAGATCTCAACTTCAGGCTCTACCATCAAACATTTCCTACAATCCTAATCTAGATCTGAACATCTGCTTCCACTGTGAACCTCTTTAACTTAAACCAGCTCCTTGCTTCTGTTATTTACCCCCTCCACATTTTTCCCTTAGATAATAACTTCCTCATCTAGATTAACTTAATTTACAAAAGCTATAAATAAAATTTCATCAGTGGGAGTGGAGATGATATCTGACCAGGGAGCACCTTAGTGAGAATTGGTGTCCTGACCTTCACTGGCTTCTTCAAATGCCCCAAAGGTGGCTAATTGCCTTTGGAAGATTAGCCAAAGGCCTATTTCTTGAGAGCAAGAATTCAAGTCCTGAATTATTCCAACTGAAAAGGGAGAAGCATATAACAATGAATAAAGCTAAATGTATGCATTCTTAAGGAGAAGGGAAACTTTAAGCATTCTCTCTATGCTTTGGAAAATTCATGAATAAATAAATATGTTAATTCAAATAGCTCCCAACTCAGAGATGGGTTTGTAAGAGGATGTCATTCCTTAAACTAAACGGCACTTTAAAGCAACTCTTTCACCTGACAGTGTATCTGGCAGAATTCGTGAGTGGGAATGACCTTTACTACGCCTGTAATCTGTATATATAATTGATGACAGTCTCCAAAAAGATATGAACATTTGACCTGGTACTATTACGTTTTCTAGGTAAATTGTGTCATAATGACTCATTTAAAAACATGTTTAAGTAAGCTTATGCAGCCTTGAAAATAATCACTTGTTCATGTTCTCAGGATGTAAAAGAAGAGAAATAGGCTTTGAAAAATCAATACACAAGCCTAAACCTAATGGATTATTCATTGGAACGTGTTCTGCTGAACTGCAGATTCACAGTCCCAACACGGTCCTCAGCAGAGCTGGGTTAAAATGGAAGAATCTGTCCAATCCCATCCCAAGGAATGCTGCAAAGCAGTCCCAGTGAACAACAAATTAGAGTCTAAGACAGTTTTAGGATGACCCAAGTTCTACATTAGAGCAGAAAGAGATATGGCTCTAAACACCAGACATGGTTCATTTTTCTGCATTCTTTATGTGTATTATTCATAAAAGTCTGGAGTTTGGGAGAATTCTAAGAGCCTGAGTGTCTTGTTAGAGCGGAAACAGGAGACTTGCTGAGAGGAGCATTGGAGCTCACCAAGCAGGAGATAAAGGATCTTTCTGGATGGAAAGTGTCCTGGCAGATAAGGCAAGGGAACCAGGGTGTTATTTTGATTGAACAAATTATTCTAGGGACAGTAATGCTTAGATCTGTTTCTTAGTATCTTCCTCTGGGCAATGAGTGTGGAGAGGAAGGTTTGATGGTGAAAGGGATGCCTTTCCCTCCAATGGCATGATGAACTGATGAAAGACAGGAGCAGGTTTCCGTATCAGAGGCACTCATATGGCCTGGACTAAGCCCATGGACCAAGGTGACAACAGGACACATCCAGCTTCTGGTCACACCTGGACCTATAGGACTGGCATCACCTGAGTCCTGGGATTCCTCTGTGTGTCTCCAGCCATGCAACAGGGGTGGGACTCAAGGGTGACACAGAATTTTCAAAAGTAAAAAAGGCAAATTTGATTCACTTTTGAACATTCACATAGGGCATATAACAATTTAGGGGTTTGTAGGAATTTTTAAAAAGGAAGGTGGGCAGTGGAGATGGAGAAAGCTGAATGTGTGGAATAATCAAATATTGAATACTTCCATATTAAATAAGCTAACTCAAATATCAACATTTCATAGCCATTCAATCAGATGCACTGTTATATTTATGACATCTTTGTTTATTTTGGTATTAGAGATTGATTTTTACAAGCCTGCATTCTAGATTACATTTTCTAAATTCTATAATCTGGCTTCTGTCATTATAAATCAGAAGCTCACACATTCAAACATCATTTAATCATTAATGACTTGCATGGGCATAATTTACAACACATAAACACTAGCTTTGATTGCTTTCAGTACACAATGGAGATAAAGTAACTTCTTGAAGTATTCATATTTACAAAAGTAAAATGCCATGTCTACATTAATGATATCCATCTAATGAATGAAATCAGAGCAATACAATTGCAGCACCTTTTATTAAGAGAA
>NW_017731702.1:35629-37331 GCF_001890085.2 Hipposideros armiger
CCAGAAAGTGAGTAGTGCAAATGACATTACCATAGGATGAATATCCAAGTCATGCATTTTAATGTAACTAGGTTATCATAACACAAGGAAGAGAGAAAAGATATGCCTTAATATCTTGACCCCCTAGACATATTACCCTGTTTATTGTCAACACTTTGTATCTCTTTTAACATGGATGATTGGTTAAAAACCTATATATACATTCTGCTTTACACACATTGACTTATCACTAATGTTCTGATGCACAAAGTTTCACTATTTTCTTTAATAAAAACATTCAAAAATTAATATTTCACTGTCCTGCCTAAAAGAAATGTTCCCACTCAGTTGCTTAGGGGCTTCTATTATGTTTCATACCTCTCATATAAAATATCTCATTCATTTATTCATTCAATAAAAAATTTGTTAAATGTCTACATTGAATATCTGCATTCAGTCCCCATCAGGTACTGAAGCTACAAGAGTGGCGAAGACAGATATGATCCCTGCTGTCATGGAAATTACATTCTAGTGAGGAAGACTAAAATTAAGTAAGCTAAAACTCTTCTTAAAGTCTTTAAAAAGATAAGCAGGGTGTTGTGATAGAGATTAATACTGCAACTGGAAGAAGAGGTCTTAAGGGGGACAGAGCAATCAGGAAGGGCCATTTTGAGTTTTGAGGACGTAATCTGTGAACTAACATTGAAGGACAAGAAGAAGCAACAACGCAAAGGGCTGGAGGAACATCTCAGGCAGTGAGAATGGCTAGTGAGTTCTGCCTCAGAAATCGCTGTGGACCTTAAATATTGACTTGAGGAAGGAAGGCTATATGGTTTAGACATCATCACATTTCTGTTTCCTGGAGGTCCTCTTCAGTCAGTCCTAATATACCATCCAAGAGCATACCTACGTCTTGACTCAGGTACGTTCTCACACTGCCTGAGGATGCCCTGCAATGGTGTGTCCACCAAGATGTCCCTCTAATTTTTAAAGAAACTCACATAGGTAAAGTACTCAACAAAGGGTGACAACCAAAATTGTCATATTGACTTTGCTTTCTGAAACAAAGTCAGAATGCATGGCTACCACAGTGATTTTCAAGCTGTGCTCTGTCTGCAAAGACAGAGGTCACTCAGAGACCACCTTCAGGTGAGGCCAAGAAATCTGGGCTCTGCCTCAATATGATCAACTTTCATCTACATAATGTTTTAGAATCAGTTTAATGTTTCATTTAACGGAAGAGTTTTGTGCATAAAAGAGATTTGAAAACTATGGTTTCTAGACTGGTCTAGAAGCTTTAAATAAACCCAACTCTCCCAAATATGGGAGATGTTAGCACATGATCCTGGATTCCTCCAGGCTACCTCCTATTTCTCCATTCGCTAAGCCTAAATCTTTTCTTTCCTGGTTCTCCAACTTACACCCCATTTTGGCTTTGGTCCGTATATCCAGTTCTTAGCTTAGCCTATAAATCATTGGATAAGCCAAATTCTTCCTTCATGCTTTGGGACAAAAACAAAACAAAACCCCTTACAGTTAAAATGCAGAGATCATTAATGTGTAACAGTTAACTCAATCCAAAACCAAATATTTTTAACACTAATTCTAAGTAAATTTCTAATTTTGGGTGGGAAAAATAAATTGAAAAACATAATTAAAAGTTTAGCTTGCCAACTTTTCAAAATAAATATGTGAAAATATGCAATGTAATCTAAACATAAAA
>NW_017731702.1:39122-41765 GCF_001890085.2 Hipposideros armiger
CTTGTTCTTAAGAATTATTAAAACACAGATCATAGTGTATAAATAAATGAGGTCCCTAAAATAAACACATGGATATAACCTTCACAATTCATAAATATTTTGCTTGAGAAGTCATACAAAGTGACCTTGAAATATTAGAAAAATTTCATTTATCCCTATCAATTCTATGCTTAGAAGCCAAACTCACCAATCATTTCCACTAAATAAGGTGTTTCTAATACATTTAATGATTCTTAACGTCACTATAATCAATATACATGTATATAATCTTTTGTATGTCTTTCCACCCACCATAATTACTTTAAAGACAATATTACAAACCACGCTTTAATGCTTTTTCTTAACTACAACTAAAAGGGCTTAGAGAGCTTTCATGGCTTTATCTTTGTGAACTTAATCTACACACTACCACTAATATAAATCCTTCAACTTAATACATCAAAAGTCAATTATATTAACTACTCTGGCCAATAGAAAAATTAAATACTTAATAACCCATGAGTTTTCTTTAAAGAAAACAAAAACAATTTATTATTTTATCCAGGAGATGACTGACTTAATCACATCTGCATTCATTCCTCTCCTCAGACATAGCACATCCATGAACCTTGTAGGTGTCTTCAAGACACTATGTCACTTTCCCCAAATCTACCCTGATTCCCCTGTATTCCCACTCCAAATTTCGAAGGGAATCCCAGCATGCTTTATGCCTAAGGCTACACAGATTAGACAATAATTAACTGCTATTACTGAAAATAAAGACTAAGCTCTGAGGGAGGAAGTCCTAGAAGGTAAGTCTGAATTCAGGGAGTGGATTTGCAGATAAAGGACAGCGGGTTAGAATATGAGATATATCTAAAAAAAGAACAAATCATGGCTGCACTTCAAGGGCAGACCTCTGCTTCTTAATAACTATAGTTTCTTTGGTAGGAAAAGGATTTCCAACTACAGTTACGTTTGCAGTGTGTACAGCTTTACCATGTTCCCTATAGTTGGCCGTTATCATTGGCCCTTTGACCATAGAACTTCCTGGGTGAGTTGCTAATTTATAATATCCTACTGAATATCCCTTAGCTTGGAGGCTTATTACAAAGTTGCCTCTCCTAAAAAAACATGGATGAGAAATTACATGGATTATGCTGACAAAATTCAACCTCAATGCTGAATGAGAAGCTTTTTCATAGAAGCGTAAGCTCAACTACTCAGGATGGTCTTTTAAGGGGCAGACTATGTCACAAGCAGGAATAAATCTCTGAATATGATTGAAGTCTCTAGAGAAGTTACTGTGACATGTCCCTTATCAATTAAAGTCAAAATTTTATAAATAAGTATTCCCAGTTCATATACTGATGTTTTTTTCTAGACTGACTGGCTAGTCACTGCCTCTTTTGATTGACATTCGTTAAGTCAATCACTAAATTAGTATTAATATTAGAAAGTGTTTTAAAGTTTAATTTGATAGGGATGTTAGCTATTTAATTCCTCTTAATCACTTCAAAAACCATGTTAAAATATTTGGCAGATACATTTCCAAGGCAGACCCAAGACCTGGACCTGATAATCTGATGACTTCAGTATACATCAAACTATTAAAAACTTTTTTTTAATATGGAAAACACCGTGGACAGGTACAGCAAGTATATTTCCATTGTCATTGCCATTTCATTGGTAATCCAATGAAAGTGACCATAGGAAAATGAATCTGAGAGAAATGGCAATGAATACAAATAGCAATAGTATGAAAGGCAAAAGAAAAAAAAATTTTTTAGTTAAAAAAGATGTGTTCTTGTCTTGAATTATTTTTTAAAAAGTAATTGAGAAATGTGACCCACCCATTTCACTGGGGATACTATCAGTAGTGGAACCAATGACTTTAGTGGGTCACAGATACATTAAGAAAGGGATTCAGGAGTTGAGCTCAACTCTGTCTGAGTCCTAATACAGTTTTTTACTATACATTTCTACCTCTAGCTCTGGCTACCTATTTTGAAGCTAGGATGGCATGTTTTCATTATTCAAAATCTCCATCTGGGAAGATTGTCCTGACTCAGATTAATATTATCCTATTTCATTATTGACATTCATTCAACACATGTTTTTTTGAGAACCTGTTATACATAGAAGTCACTGTAGTCAACTAGCACATCAAAGGTATTAAAAAAAATTTGTCGAAAGGATGAGTGTTTTCTTAGCTTCTTCATAGGGCCTTAGATACCTTCCATCTCTTTCATCTACCCTGACTTAGGTTTTACAAATTATCTATATTAAACCTCTTAAGAATCTTAAGAATCTCTTAAGAGTCTTGGGCACTATTTACCCACCATTATAACTGGTGCTCTAGCAAAACTTTTAATGTATATACATCTTATTCTGACAGCTTCATTTTCCACTTTTTTACATTTTCTCACTTCAATTTTTGATTTCCTGCCTGCACTGCTGCCTAAGGGACACTGAGGAAACACTTTAATTTTCAAGAGTTATTCTTAACTAACCATACCATTACAGTTAGTTACCATTATCTCCATAGAAAATTCCAGTAGCATTGTATTTTTATACTAATGGCAGTTCTTCTCTCTCCTGGGGAGAACCTCTATAAAATAAAGATCCAGTTGACCACTGTAACAGTATTATGTAAATTGTTTT
>NW_017731702.1:41985-42938 GCF_001890085.2 Hipposideros armiger
AAAATTAGTGAAAACCTCAGGTTCACAAATCAACAGGATTTATATATGCAGTAAAGCCTAAGAAAAGTATCTGCTGTTTAATTCTAAAACAAACACATTTGAACACTAATACCCAAACTATTCCTCATTTCATTACATAAAGTTTAGGAAGCCAATATATATTCTCAGAAAACAAAAGCAAGAATAATTTCCTGGCCTATTTGCATATTAGCAGCCCATGGAAGGCTTTTGATAACCACCATACATCTGTACCTGCAACCTGTCCAAATCCAGTTGATTAATTGAACTTCCTCAGCCTCCTGCTATGGAAAATAAATTTATAAATGTATATAGATGTTCCCTTGAATTTTTTTGGAAAGAAAACTTATATTGAAACAAAACCATAAACACAAGAGGAGAACTATTCATTTTCAATTATACTTGAGAGCAGATACAATATTCACTTAACATTTTAGGACCTAATGATAAATAAAATGAACTCTGTGATCTCCAGTCACTTCTTGAAATTAAAACCTGGGGTTCTATTGGGGCTCTAATGATGTGACTAGTGAGTCCTTCTGGGAACAGTCTGGAAAAGAGGCTCCCAGTGGAATAAGCAAACAATCACACCTCTGAAGAAATCTGGAAGGACACTACTTTTGTAGGACAGAACACACATGATTGTTAAGAGGCAAAATAAACTCTTCTTGTTTACCTCAGGTGTGGCTCCCATTCCTATCTGTACCAGATAGCCCCACGATAGTTTAGGATAGGGTGAGATTTGGAGGTGTTCACACATCTTTACCCAGGCCCTCCTCCCCTGAGTAATGAGATTATGGTGTCTTCCAGCACAATATTTTTGTCTTTGTAAGCCCATATGTCCTGAGTTGTCCCTCACATTGCTTCACCAAAAAGGCAAACCCACATTATTTACTTACTCTATAAATAATGGTTCTAATTAGAATCCCATCTGC
>NW_017731702.1:45837-47287 GCF_001890085.2 Hipposideros armiger
TGAATCAGTGGCAGATATTACTAATCATTAAATTATAATATACTGGATTAAATATTTGAATAATAATGAACAAAAAGTTTAATTTCACTTGTTTTTTTAAAAAATAGTGTAATAAAGCACTAATATAACAAGCTAACTAATCTAACAATTTAATTATATAATACCTAGTTTTAGTTTTCCTGTGGATTCTTTTTAAGAAGGAAACACCATGGCTTAATAAAGATATCTCATCTTGGTATATCAATATTTTATTTATTATAAGTATTAGGCTTAAGCCATATGGAATTATTGAATTTTAACTATTTGACCTGCAAAAATGGAACTTCCATAAAGTTCAAATTTATATCATAAGGATTTGCTTATATTCAACCATTTAAAACATCAACTTTATACGGTTCAACCTAATACTTAAATAAAAGTCAACTGTCATTACCTATTTACAAAGTGCCATTTCCTGTGCTAAGCACTTTTCATGGATTATTACACTTAATCCTCACAACAATCCCAAAATGTAAATATTATCATCCTCATTCTGTAGATAAGAAAATTGACTTTGGAGAATCATAGAACTATGGATGTTCAAGGTGCTTCTGCGAAGGTCTTAGAAGGAAATAATGAACACATTATTAGACTCTAGAGGAAGAGTGATTCTTACTATAAAGTCACAGAAAACTTGGCTGAATTATGTTCTACTGTTGGCCGGAAAGGAGGTAGACTGTTGTGAATTGCGTATCTGCAAAACATATGTTGAAGCCTTAACCCCCAGTATCTGTGGATATAACCTTATTTGGGAACACGGTCTTTGGAGATGTAATTAGTTAAGATAAAGTCATATTGAATTAAAGTGGGCCTTTAATCCAACACTACGGTGTCCTTCTAAGAGGAGGAGAGGATACCGAGAGACAGACACACACAGGGGATACAGGGAAGAATACCATGTGAAAATGGAAGGAGGTAGAAATTGCAATTATGTTGCCACAAGCCAAGGAACCCAAGGACTGCTGACAACTTCCAGAAACCAGCAAACAGGCATGGAACAGATTCTCCCTCAGAGGAATCAACCCTGCTGACACTTGGATTTCAGGCTTCTGGCCTCCAGAAAAATAAGAAAATAATTTTCTGCTGTTTTGAGTCATCCAACTTATAGTAATGTGTTGTGGCAGCACTAGGAAATTAATTCAGTGTGACAACTGTAAGGTCAGCCATTTAATAAGTGGTAAAGAAAGGATTCAACCCAAGGGAACGGACTCAAGAGCTAATGCTATAAATCACGTTGAGGTACAGCTCCACAGTCACATCCATTATCTCATTTTATTTTTATCACATTCTGTTAGATAGGCATTAGGGGTTAAATTTTATAGATGGGAAACTGAAACTCAGAAAATGAGGCAGCTTGCTAGACCAGGATTTGAGAGCACATCGAGTAATTTCAGTGTACTTTCCACAAAAC
>NW_017731702.1:49350-91359 GCF_001890085.2 Hipposideros armiger
TTTTTATTTATATTTTCTATATTGGCATGTATAATTCATGCAATCAAATAATCAATTACAAAGGGTTTTGAAAGAAAAATTTGTTTTAAAAGCATATGTAAGAGCACATCCTATTTAGAGAACACGTTTGTATGCAATCCTGTGGCAGAAATTGGCTGTTTTCTCATGTAATTCAGAATAACTTAATTAAGTCCTAGTCTTAAATAGATGAGAAAAAAGGTATTTAGCAATGAAAATAGAGATTATGAAGTAAAAGAGGAGGGGGAAACAGCAGAGGAAGGTTAGGAAAAAGAGAAAGTGACATTATTATTGTCATTAAATGAATTTCACTTTTTCTCCAGTTTCATTTTTTCTTTAAGAAGCCCTTTCCCATTCTTCATTCCCTCACTGTTTTCTTTTATTATTTTTTTGTCCTCCTAGGATACCAGTAAGCAGTTTCAGAAACCTGAATCTAAAGAGAAAAATTATAGCCTCCAGCCACCTAAAAAATAAACTCTAGTTTTGTTTCACTACTCTCAACCCAGCTCTCCCAGAGCAGCTACTTTTTAACTGTGCAACCAACCATTTGCGTCCTAAAGAAAAAAATGTACTACATTTACTTATCCTCCACAACAGCACAAAAACTGGTCCAGAATAGTTCTTCGTAGTGTTCTTTTCTCCTTCACTGCTATGGGCTACATGACATACCTTAGCAGGAATAAGAGTTGTCAGACATTATACAGAAAGGGGACCACTTAGCTTCCTAAATACCAGTTTCACAATCTCCATGATCACTGCAGGCTCATCAGTTCAGCTATTTAACCTTAATAAAACCTGGAAAGCTTCTTTTAACTGCATCTTTAGAAAGAGAAGGAGAAAAAGAAGAAGCAATTAAGGAGAAATAAAGCACTGCTTTGGGATGAATTATGCATGTTTCGTTAAATAATTAAATTTAAACATAAACATGCACATAGCAAAAAATAATGTGCAGCTGGTGAGCCTGATGCCCTCTGTTGTCCATATCTCCTCATGGGATTATGGGTAAAGCCTACATCTATAGGAGGCTTTTAAAAGAGCTTCTGAGTCCTCTGTCTCTGTTGTCATTCAAGTTGTGTGCAATCCAGAGATCATCTTCTGTATTCAGATACCGTCCCCATACAAATCCACATCAGTCCACGCCAGACTGGTCTCTGCCTTAGATCAGGACTAATAAATACATACACTGTAAAAAATTCAGCCTCTGTCTACAGTTATTCAAGGATCAGACTTGAAAGACAGAGCTTTTATCTACTCGAGAAAGCACAACTTCACACAGAATCTGTAAGCACAACTCTTCCTCATTTTTGCAAATAGGTTTGCTGTAACCACCTGTGAATAGCCTGGGTTTCATGTCTACAGAATTTTTTTCTTCTCTGCTCTTGAAGGACTTTTATAGATTGACATGATTTTGCTAGAAAAGCATGACTAACTCTTAGGCTGAATGTTACTTGAAAAATGATTTTCTTGTACTCTGAAGTAATTTAGCATGTTGTACTATAAAATTTTCTGCATCTTCACTGCGTTGACTGTAACTGGGGGGGAGGGGGCCGAATGATTATTAATTCTTCTGACATTTTACTATTTGTCTTAGCTTGGGTTCCAAAAGGAAGCAAAGCCTGAGACTCTAGCTTGCAAGTAATGAGTTTATATTAAAAAATGATTCCGAGGAATAGAAATTGAGACTGGGAATTGGGAAGGAAAGGAAGTCAATCCAAAGATGACATTTCAACTAGTCATTGCTATGGGCAATGGGGACTCTATCTCACTGAAGACACTCTAAACAGCCATGTAAAATGAGCTTTTGAAATTTCCAGTCAAGGAGTTTTTGACTGGTGTTTCTCTGCTAGTATTTAGGAAAAATAGTGTTAAGTCAACCACCACCAATGAAATTAGCTTAGAATCGAAATGAAAGTTGCTCTGGATAGACCAGGAATTACATCTTCTGAGGAAGACGATAGGAATTAGAATTGCCTATTGTTCAGAAATGAAACTTAATCTCTTAACTAAAATAGTTTGACTACAGGAAGCACTATAATAATGATTGGACATTTTAGCAATCTTAGACCATGCTGAGACTGACACTTAATATTCTAAACAGAAACCATCATCATATTGATTCTGAGAGGAATAGAAATCATAGAAATAATTTCAAAACTTGTAAAGCTCAGAAAAACTATCAACCAAATATCTTCATAAGGAATTTTGAAAAGGGACACATATGCGACATGCTGAAGAAGCTTGGGACTGCAAAACTAGGTTTCTGCTCTCGCATTTACCACAGCCAGCAGGAGAGACTCGCAATGCATGATTGAATAAGTATGTTTAATAAAACTGTCCAAGTGATTTCTGTGGAACTCTATAAATCCTGTATTTCACACATCACTATGCTGGATTTATAGTATGGCTAAGTAAAAATATTCTCATCTCTAGTTACACGTAAAAAAAAATAATAAGGGAAAAGGAAGGTATAAGCAGAGGGAGGCTTCTAATCATATCTGTTTCAACTATTTGGTAGATTGAATTGATGGAAATAGGAGATTCTCCAAAGTTAACACATTAACTGCCATAATCAAAGATGAAAACGAGGTTTGATTTAAAACATTAGGCCAGAGAACTGATAAATGTCTATATGATGAGGGTAGTGAGGAAGGTGGTACTCTGATAGAGACTATGAGAGAGAGAGAGTCCCCCCAGTCACACAGATGGAAAGGAAGGGAAGAAAGAAGCTAAACTGACAGCATTTTTCTCCAGATTCCCTTTGGCAGCCTAAATTCCTAGGCAGCACACATTTCTTTCAGGTCTCTGACCTCATTTTGAGCCTTTCCAAAAAGCATCTTCTTTATATAAGAATTTTAAGTACAAACATTTTCATTAGCAGACGACTGAATGGAAGGCGACTGCAATTTAGTCATCTGATCACATTATCAGAGTCTGCTCTTGACCTCCTGAGGTGACTATAACCAAAAAAAAAAAAAACCCAAACAAACAAAGAATCCAATCTCACCAATTTTTTAAGTGTTGAGTGGCCTGATGTTAGTGTACTGATGCAAAAAAAAAAATACATTTCACTTGTCAAAAGAATACCTGGACACAAATGGACATAAAGTTGCTAAAACAAGAGCCCTAAGCTTATCCAAATTTTACCTCAGCTTTGTCCAAATAGAGGAGAGTGTTCAAATTAACCAAGCCTATGACTGTTTAGCAGAGCAGAAAGTAACCAAAAATAGTCAAAAGTAATTTAAATTGTGTCACCAGAACCCTTGTGCCAAATACTACCCATTAATGCCCATTGTAACACTTTAAATTCTGCCAATTGTGGTCATTCTTCAAAGTAAAGGCATTTTTTTTTCTATAGACTCGTATTAGAATAAATATAATGTCTGGGAAGGATAAATAGTTACACCCTAATTTTGTATTCTGTTATAATAGTGTTTCCCATACTGAATTCATCACAAAGATTTATTTCTAAAAAAATTCACCAAGCCATCAATATGCTAATGAGTATTATGAATCTAGAAGAGGGTGGTAGAGTATGCAGGATTTTTACAAATTTATTTTGACAAGGAACTCTTTTTTATCGCCCCAAGTTGCAGCTACTAAAACCTGGAGGAACACCAGCAGTACAGCTTAAGAAAGCACGGGTCATCAGATAAACTCTCATCTAATAGAAAACAGGATCTGGGATCAAGAGACCAAGGGCATTTAAGTCTAAATGGAAATTAGGCAGAAAGGAAAGGGCTAGAGAGAGCATGGGCACAGGCAGGACCAGCAGGGGTCTGGGGGTGAAGTCTTGGGGAACCAGAGGACGTGAGTCAGCACTAGAGAAACAGGAAGTGTGGGAAGGGTCTGGTCACAGGGCCAGGAGGCAGGTGGGAGTAAGAAAAACCCAGGATGAGCTTTATCTACTGCACAATCTTGCCTAGGCAGGCACTCTTCTTCCAGGAGACAAACCTCACCATGAACAAAGACATTTTAGTGGACTTACTGGCTCAGTGCTCTTAATCAACTAAGCCAAACAAAGAACCAGTCTGACCACACTGGCTGTACGAAGGAAGCCAAGTCCTATAAAACGTTGTATGTTTTTTATCTCGTAATTTGTTTGCGGGATATTAAGGCTGTCTTTGTTAGATGAAAAATCAAGCCGGAGTATTATTGTCCTGTCTGCAGAAAGATCAGGAACCAGGCCCCTCCTCACAATCCCTGTTATCACCCTAGGAATGCTACCACCCTGTCTCTTTACACATCCAGAATCCTGGAGTCCTGCGTCTCCCCCTTCATTCTAACCCTGTTAACACCTTTTCTTATGAATAGAACTGCTGAATGTATGTACATTATGAGTTAAAATCCTACTAAGGCTTAAAACTGTACTCTTCCCCAGGGAGCTGCCCTTTATGATTTATACATATGTTCAGAACAGATGTCTTTTTCCTGACATTCCATTATAACAAGGAGGTGATTTTCCTCCTGACACAGCCAACTAGGATTCTTTCTCAGTTTGTATCATTGTCTTTAGGGAACAAAATCCCATTCTTCTTTTTCTATAATTGTTTACTCTTTCTTATTATTTTCCTTTATAGCATCACCCAATTGACAGTAGTTACGTCTATTGCTGAATTGGCTCTTTTGGGCTCTAGTAATCTAAGACTGAATTAAATTAGCACTTCTGAAATGGCATCATTCCATTATAGTGATGAGTCCGCTTTTTAAAAAAATAACTAGCTTTCCATGAAGTGCTTGATTTTTACAATAACAGACAAGCCCACCAAGGGTGAAAGACGAAATCGTTCTTGGGAAAGAAACAAGAAAGTGATTACCAGAGTTATTTTAAACTTAAAGTTGTTTCGATGTGTTGATTTAAATTATTTGATGAACAACAGATTAACATCAAATAATATCATTTTTCAGTCAAGAAAACTGAAAAGGAATAAAGAATCTAAGCTTTTCACCTTGGAATTATAATACAGAATTCCAAACTCACTGCAAAAGCCACAGTTTCTTAGCATGAAGTGCTAATTCCTATAATGTAAAAAAGAATAAAATAAAATAAAAAGTAAATTCATTACCATCATTCCCAGTGTAACCATCAGGACAGCTGGAATACTAAAGAAATGGCTCTAGCCCATGTCTATCTCTACCACTCATGATCTATCACTACCACTCACTCATTTTTTTTTTAATTTGCACTTCAGCAAATTAAACAAGAAAGTTTACCTTTAGTTTCCTCATAAGAAATATGGGAACAATAATACTTCTGCACAGATTGAAGGAAAAAATGAGTTCTGATGTATATAAGAGCTCTTTGTATACTGTAAAGCCCAATTCAAGTGCTCATTATGGTTAAGAATTTCTAATAAATAGAACTCACATTTCCACCAAGCTCCTTTGCCCCCAGAAATCTTAACGAACTTTGTCTACAATCCATTTCCAAGTCAGAAGCTGTCTCCAAATTTCCAACCACCCTTCTTCAAAGCTCTCTTTGACTCTGCTCAAACATCCGTGTGTGTCATCCTCTGCTGTACAGAATTTTCAGCCCTTTCTCCAACATTCTCAGAAAATCCAATAATTGTCCGTATATTGTGAAGTGAGTAATTATACTGAAGATTTCAGGATATCACTGGAGAGTGCCAGTTGACTTCTGCCCCCTCTCCACCTGGATGCTGATATGTGACCCTCTCTGCTGAGAGCAGCCCACGGCAAGTGCTGCCCATTCTACCATTACAGATGCTTTCCTTCTGGGAAGTAGGTTCCAGAAGAATATATTGGGTTGTCGGAAAAGTCGTGACGTATTTTTTCTATGTTTTTCATTGCAAAAATGCATCATGGCTTTTCCAACAACACAATAAGTTCCAGGAGAACACTTAGGTTTCAGTGAATATAATTGTCACCAGCTTATTCTATGCATATATAATGATTGTAAAAATGAAGATAGGACGTGATTGAAAATTATGGTAGCAAGACTGACCTGTGATCATATCCACCCTTGCAAATTACTAAAGCTGTGCACCTTTTAAGTTCTGCACTCAGGAAAACGAAGCCATCCTGAGGCACAGATGTGAAAGTAGGAGCGCAGTCCACAACCAAGAGGAATCTATGGCCCTTTTATCTGTTAGACCTATTCTACTCTCTGAGGAAGGGAGAGGGCAGGAGAAGGGCCATTCCCCGTGGAGATGACCTTGGCCTTCTTCACTAGACATCACAAGTGCCAGCGTTCCTGCATTCCATCTTCAAAAGAGAAACATTATGTGGCAACTACTCAGCCTGGGAGACCTAGAGACCTCTAGGCAATTTCTACTGATTTGATTGAACAAATGATATTTGGGGAAAGAAGTTTTCATGGATACTAAAGCTTACAGAAAGTTGGCCATCTTTTCTAAAACTACAGATGAAATGTATTTGACTCTTGGGATTCTGAACTGCTACATTACAACATTCTGACTTGTGCAGAATAAGGGAAGAAAGATAAGAGGCCTTACATAATTTGAGAAGAGACATTTGCAGGCAAAGAAATATATTTGTTCTGCATTCTTTCCTAAAAACGTCTTTCCTTTTTTCTCCTAATAGTGTGGTTTTTTAGAGTTTACTTTTCCCACCGTTTTCTACTCACAGAGATTATTCAAATGACTATCACTATAATAATAATTATTTTATTTATGTTAGCTCTTCACTGTCCACAATCATTCTTACTTGATCTTTCCAGAACCCTTGTATGATTGGAAAAGATTACTGTTATGATTATTTCAATTTTATAATGTGGAAACTGAGTCCCAAAGCAGTTAATAAACTTACCTAAAACCTCTTAGCTAATAAATGGCAGTGCCTTAACTCAAATAGGCCTTCTAATTTTTCATCCCATAATCCCATACTTCAGTGAAACAAGTTTGATGACCATGTGCAGCAAAGTAATGCAAAAGCAAAATCTTAAATATGACATTTTGAAGCTAGAGCAACACTTCACATTATCTATTTTCCTCATAAGCATCTTAGTTTTAATAGAACACTGCTAGAGTGAAGATATACCTATGGGTCACAGGGAAATATTGTAACCATTCATATTTCTGACTTCCAGATTTTTCTAAGAACTGTCTTTACAAATATCACTCATGTCTGTAGTTTTTCCTCTTCAAATATGCCTTCAAATTTGAAGAATAGAAGCAATGTTGCTTTGCTGCAGCCATCAAACCCTGTGTAGCAAGTTTAAGCAGAAAGATATTTATGAAGAGACAGAGAAAGCCCACACAATCTTAGTAAGGGCTGAAGAGGCAGACTCCAGGCTAAGCTTTTGGGGAGGACTCCCACAGCCACAACTCAGAACTGGCCTGCCCAGGAAATCGCTGCCTCTGCCATCATCAGAAAGTGGTTAAGTCAGGATACTGCTATCACCACTGCAGGTAACAGAGCCTTCCTCAGTGCAATGGACTGAATGTTTGTAGCCCCAAAATCCATATGCTACAATCCTAACTCCTAAGGTGATTGTATTAGGAGGTAGGGCCTTTGGGAAGTGCTTAGGTGGTAAGGGTGGGGCCCTAACGAATGGGATCAGTGCCCTTATATAAGAGGTTCCAGAGAGATCCCTTGCTTTCTTCTGCCACATGAGGTTACAATGAGAAATCTACAACCTGGAAGTGGGCCCTCACCCGAACATGATGGCACCATGATCTTTGATTTTCAGCCTCCAGAACTGTGAGAAGTAAATTCCTGTTGTTTACAAGCTACCCAGTCTGTGGTATTTGTTATAACAACCCAAACAAATTAAGACACTCTCTCTGCCTCCATACATACTGCAAAATGGAAACAGTACCATGCCTCTTTCCTCCATGTGACTCAAAAATAACGAAGTCTCTCACAGGTGCATCTGATGGGTAGAATCCAATCACTTCTTCTTTAGAAACAAAGGTTTCATTTGTTGCTTTCCTCATTACGATTGTATGACTTAAATTTTCTGGCATTATAAAGTGGAGAGGCTTTTAAAAATATTTTGTGTGACTAGAGATGGCAGATGACTATTACAGCGTTTTATTGTTTGAATGAGAATAATAAAGCCTATCATATGGTATTGTCATATGGATTAAGAGAAATACAATATGTAAAAGGCTTACAACAATTAGTACAAAGAAAGTGATCAACAAACATTGTGTATTATACTGTAATGGGATATTGAATAGAACCTGTTTTGTTCTTTAGGAATTGGCCACTAAAGCCTCTAAACTGAGGACACAGGACTGTACAATGCTCCACTTCCTGATTAAAGGGGCAAGCAATTGGAGAACCAGACAGCCCCTCTAATATTATGGAAGAGGTGAATATATCCTCTCTGTTACCCCAAAACATCCCTCAAGACACTCTCCCTTAGACATACACACCAGACTTGCGAGAAAGCAAGGGAGGAGACAGATGATTCACAGACTCGTATGTGACTGACTCTGAGATCTAGTCAGGGGTACTGAAGCTTTTCCTCGTGGAAGGGGAAGGAAGATGAGTGCTCACCCACCAAAGTCTAGTGACAAGGCTTCCAAAAAAGTCACTTGTAGGACTTGGGGTATCTACAAGAGAGAGAGACTGTCATCTCATTCCCTAGTGTTACTTGCTAATCAGCCCCCAGAGGCTGCCTGAACAGACAGGAGAATTGAACACAAATGGCAGATGTGAGGCAAAAGAAGGGAAGCCATGTGGTCTCTTGTGAAGTTCAGGTGTGAGAGTGATGTGTGAGTTTCACATTGGTCAAGAAAACACTGTGGAAGGTAGCAGAGCTTGAGCTATGAGCTCAGACCCTAAATCCAAGGGCCCTCTGCTTCAGGAAACAGGAGAAGCTTGTGGCCATGAGATACACTGAGAGTGCAGGAAGCTGGACGACAGGGAATAGTCTGAGCTGGAGACAGATCTTTCATGAGAGTAACTATGAAATGGTTGTCCCTCCCTCCCATAGGGCCACCAAAGGAGCTTACACCTGTGTTCAAATATCCATTTCTATCTTCCCCCTTCTCTTTCCATCTCCCTCCATGCTAGCCCAACACACCAAAGGGGCAAGAGGAAAGGGAAGTAGAATTTAATAGTAAGCCCCCCTTCCCCCACTGCATGTCCCTTCAAGCGTGAACACTGATAAACACTAAGCTAGGAGGAGGAGTCGGTGTGACTGGAGTTTTATACTGGACTGGACTTAATAACTGGAATTTATTCTAAAACTCTGAGGTCTGACCAAGATGTTAGTAGTAAGGTCTAGAAAAATCAATTCAACAAAATGAGGTCAAAGGCAGTGGTTGAGAAGAAAGAAGACCCTTGTATGTTTATATAATACTAGGATAAACTTTCAACTAACCAATTACAGTGAGATTGCTTTTATTATCTCTGTTCACTCCCCTATTTTGCTATCAGGACTTGGTTCACATTTTGAAAGATAAGGTAACTGGAACAAGATAACAGGTAGCCTCAGCCAGTGCCATGAAAGTGTCTCACCATCCTTCGAATGTTTTCTCACCCAATACAGGCCCAAATTTTCATACTCTGTGGCCAAGGCAGATGAAGGACAACCATCTGTTTTCTCTTCTTTGACGTGTTTTTCTCTGCAGACTTATTTGTACCCAACCCAGATATTAACTGGAGCAGTATTTACGAGAAGGTGTCTTCATGCTCTCTGTTAGACTATGATCTGCTTCTTCTCAATAGCGAATTACAATATTGGGATATTGTAGACTAGCATCTGAAACTTAAAAGAGTATACAACTCACCTAGGAGTTGTTGAAGTGTAAATTCAGATTTTATAGGTTTGGGGAGGGCTGAAATCCCGCATTTCTCACATTTCCAGGTTTGTGGACCACAGCTTGTATAGCAGGGCTCAAGAGTAGAGACCACTCCTCCTTATTAAATGAGAAAAAAAAAAAAAGAAGAAAATAAAAATGTTTTCCAGCTCCTCTGAAAAGACATCAATAAGAGCAAGCAGGAATTCTATTTATCCTACCCTTATAAAATTGCTCAGACTGTACTCAGTAAGTTTCAGCATAAAATTTTCCACACCTATACTGGTCTCTTTTCATGGTAAGCTCATTTCTATATTTTCCATCCTGTGCCTTGTATGGCGATGCCTCTCTCTCAACCCTCATTTCTTAGGTCACTTACACACTGAAACTGTGTCCTCCTCATGCTCCTTTGCTATCTGCCCAACACCAACATAGCACACTCACTTGGAGATCAGATTCTGCCTTTGTTAATATTTGAAAGTTTAAATTGTTAAAGATGAAAGGATCGCTGAGGTCATTATATTGCTAAGAATTACTCTAGATTTCCAGATGAGATCTTCTCAATCATATACATTTCCTGGAAGAGATACTGAATGTATTGTAAAGCAAGTGCTTTGACACAACCTGCCAAATGGGTTTTTGTTCAGTGGAAGAAAGAGGCTGGAATTGCCAAAGTCATCTGTATAAATCTCTGTTTTCCTTTTACTGTGGTGCTCTGACCCATGTGCTCTGAAATCCAAATACAGGGCTCCCATGAAGAAACATCCAGATCCTCAGCCTGTCCTACAGGGTAAAGAAATCGGACAAAGGGGCGGGGGTGAGGATTAGCAAACCATGCAAAATCCTGAGCCTATTTAATGGTCTGTGCCTTGTCTCAAAGCACCAGATCACACTGGTGCTTAAAACTGACCATGTAGATGGAAGAAACAGCATTAAAAAGAGGGGGCAGCTTGAATTAAATAGCATGGACAATATTATCTTCAATTACTAGGCCTTTTTTAGAAGCCTAGATATGACTGGGGAATGCTCTCCTACAGTTAAATGGTTTGACATATTCAAGGTTAAATTTGAGTATTTCATTAAAGTGAAAATTAAAGCCTATTTTGAAGTAATAATCCAGAGTTCTAGTGCTGCCCTGATAATAACAGTTTTCTGCCTCAGAGTTCTCATCTGTAAACCAGGAATAAAGCACTTTCCCTACGCACCTCATTACACTGGCTCAAGGACAACATAACAAACTATGTGTGGAAGAAATTTGGAAAACAAAGACAAAAAAGATTTATCTTTACTGTGATTATTCTATAGGCAAATAATATGTCCTTTCCCAGTAACTGGTAGGTTTAGCTCTTCCTTATGGGCAAAAGTGGCAGGTACTCGGCATCATTGTTTTGAGAGGAGGGGCAGGTACTTGGAGTCCCTGTTTTGAGAGGAGAGCCATGATATAAGATCTTTAAATTAAAATTAAAAAAAATAAGCTGCAATGGCTTTCAAATTTTGTCAGCGACTGACTTGTTCAAATGATCAAATCCCACACAGACAGGCAGCTTGACTAGGATGCACAAGTAAGTTTTCCTAACTCAAAAGCTGTTGCTCACACTGTACATCATAAGCAGCTACGGTCACTGATCTTTCCTGAAAAGGAAACTGGACAAAAACCTGACCAGAAGAAAGATGGCCCCCAACCAGCTCACAGCGAATGCTGAAATGGGCACATTTGGCTCTTTTGATAATATATACACTCTAGAAAAATTTATAAGAATGTTCAAAAGTATTACTATTAAACCAAGTTCATGAGCATAAGTGGTTTCTGTTTTAACTTGAGAATTAAATGAGCGAGTAAAAGGAACTGCAATCTAGAGATTATACCCACAGAGCTAGGAATTGCTTTTCATACTACTAAGTGACAATAAATATTTTTGCCATTTTGCCAAATGACAGCTGCCTGACTGCTGCATAATTTTTATACTCTGTATATTGCTACATATAAGAAAGCGTTGATCTAGAATTACAAATACACTTAACATAAAAGTAACACTTGGTGAAAAATAATCCAACACTGAAAATAATGAACAATATTTGAAATATGCCAGTTAGAAGATGACTCTGTGGGTGTGGAATTACTGCTGGTTTTCATAAGCACACCTTGCTTGTGCCTTCCTTTGAACTATATTTGTGCTATCATCCCAGTCCAGAGTCCCCAAAGTAATATAAAAGCCCAAAATGTAATAGGCGTCCTTCAGTTTCTTACCCACAGAGTCATAGAATGTTAAGAGCTAGAGAAGATTTGTGAAATGGCTAATTCTGGAAATCCACGCTCCCATCTCTTTACCTGAGCTAACGGCTGTCATCACCAACCCACCATGGCCCCTTTTTTGATGAACAGAGACATAACTTAAGAGATCTTCTCAATAACAGTCCATTAAATATATCAGTTAGGGAGCCAGCAGGAAACAGATGGTACAGGCAAATTAAGATAATTCAGAGAGAGTTTGACAAAGAGACAACTTATCAAGGGGAAATCGTCAGTTTGTAAGGTGAGATGGGACCCTGGGGGTCAGGGGCAAGAGGAATAGTAGAGAGAATCAATTAGGGATGGTCTACTTGAGAGTAGTTATGACCTTTGGTTGAGGGACAAAGTCAGTCCAAGGTGACCTCAGAGAAAGCGATCCAAGCTCATTCTATCCCTCTCTACAGGCTCCTGCTGGGACTCAGCACATACCAAACCCACAGGAAACTAGAAACCTAGGAAGCTTTCTGCCGTAGTCATTAAAAGGCAGCCACCTGGGACAGAACGTTGGTTAAAGAAGGATGGAGAAGGCATCCAGAGAAGTAAAACACAGTTATCTAGCACGCATGAAGATCTGTCCTAGAGCATGTAGCTATTAAGTAACAGAAGGATGAAAACACAGGCTTATTTTTATTCTCAAGCCTTTTCTTTGCATGCCACTGTGTGTGCGTGTGTGTATGTGTGTGTGTGTTTCACTTGGGTGCATGCACACAAGTGAGTATACAAGTGTAGAAGGTAGAAAGTTGACCACTGAGCAGATTCATCCAGCACCCTGGGAAAGGTTGGCTCAAAATGCCTCAATTGGTCCTTTAGTTCTGGGACTGGTGCAGGCCCTCTCGGTCAATCACCCTGAGTTCTAGATCAAACCAACCTGATGAGAGATGCTGCAACTTAAACCAGATGACCTTTAGGGCCCTTCCAATGAATGCAGTATTGTGATGTGACTCTAGATACTGTTTCCTTTTACTGGGTAAAACAAAACAAATGACGCTTTCGAGGTTTAGATCAACCCAAATTAGCTTAACTTTCTGACCCATGCCATTACTGGAAATGTCAACCTGTCGTCAACTCAGTATTATTTTGGAAAGTGCTGTGCTCATAATTACCTCAGGACCATGTTCCAACCTCCTGTGGTATTTGGTGAAAGTAAAACAACGAAGATTTATTAATGAGTGGGCCATTCAAGATTATTGAAATTGCCACAAGTATCTCTGTCACTACTGTTAGCTAAAAAGCTTACCTCTTCTTTTTTTTTAAGCTCATAGCATGAAAATATATGTTGAAAGCACAGATTTAGGTTGGAACGGCTCTTTGTGTATGAAATCTCACAAAAGGACCATACTTCTACACATTCATTAAAAAAATGTTTTGGTCTGACTGTAATATAGGATATCTTGTTAAATACTTCAGCTTCTCACTCCAGTTTCTTGTTGCATAGACAGGATATGAAATTTCCATAGAGATTAATACATGTTTACTTTCCTTGGTATGAAGAAATCAAATTAGCAAAGCAATCAAATAGGATTCACATTCAATTTTCACATTCAGTTCACATCAGTTACTAACTCTTTACTTGTACCAAGAATGGTACTATTTTCTGAACAAACTCAGCAACAGGTAACACAAATAATTATCCAAAAACATCATCCTGATTCAAGCTACTGTCATTAAAAGTACTGGAAATGTCATTAGTAAAGATGAACAATACTGGTAAATATTCGTGGCTTCAAAAATTACATAATTTTGTGAAAGATTTTTCACTAAGAATAGTTTCTAGATCAAAATCACTAATAAAAATTCTGTTTTTGCAGTAACAACAGGTCACAAGAAGAAAGGACTGATCATATAAATAATCATATCCACATACTCATGTTGGCTTAGCGTGCTCACACATAAAATCCTTTCATATCCACCTGAACCTCTGGAACAATTGAGGCTTGGTGATTAAAACAGGTCAAAGGCAATGAGGTAAACAAAGGGATAAGAGGGAGGATAAAAGGAAATAACTAGTAATTATATCATATCCCACATTTATTTCACCATATTCATATTTCAGAGAAACAAAGCTCCTTTCCAGGTAGGTATTCAGCTAGTTGGTGACAGCCAGGAATAAGCCGATGTTTTCCTATTCCTCCAGTGCCATGTCCACTACATTTCTCCTGGTGATTTTCCTATATTTGGATTGAATTTATAGTCCCTGCCTCTCTAGGCATGGTGCTTCAAATAAATGAGGATCTATTTTAGTTAAACCAAAATAATCAGAAATCAAAAGCAATTAAAGATCACATACTATCTATTCATCTGAGCTAATCTTGCTTCAATAATTATTGGCTTAACTAATAAAGCAATGATGCCTCTAGGTTATAATCTCCCAGGTGGCAGCTTATTTTAAGGTAGAAATCATTTTTTGGATAGAAATAACTTCTATTTAAAGATTTCAAACTGTGTTCAAAGCTATATTCGAAATACCATGAAAATGATGATAGACCCTGAAGCCAGCCCAAACACACACCATCAATGAGTGGGCAAATAAAAATGAATTGAAAATTAACGACAACAGGCACAACTAGTGTGTTTCTTTTAGGACATCGTTTCCATGTGTATGTAGTTTTCTCCCATTCCCACCACCAACATGCTAATTCAGACTCATGCTGTTGCATACCTAACAAGGCTCTTCCTGACTCTCCCTTATAGCTTTTGCTCCTCCAGCGTCACCTCAGTATAAATTAAAGGGAGGGAGTGGGAGATAGTTTCAGTAAATGAACTAACAATTATTAAGCCCAAACTACGTGCCAGGCTTAGTACAAAGGACTTTACAGATGTATTTTCTCATTTAAATTTATATCCTTCGAAGTAGGTAATGAGATCCCCATTTTAGATGAAGAAACTAGGGCTCAAATAGGTTTGGCAACTTCCCCAAGATTATGCAGCTAGTAAATGGCAGATTCATAATCTTTTACCTATTGAATCTAATCCCATAATCTAATCCATATTAAACCATACCCCATTCCTACATTATATGGTCATATTTTACTAGCACAACTGACAAAAGTGACTCCCTTGGGATCTACAGCAAAGCCGATGCCTTTGACAAATGATACTTAGGTGAATGCTCTCTTCCCTACCTTGCACACACAGCTTCCTCCTCCGGGAAGTGTCTGCCAGGACTGTGAGACTCAGCTTTGGTTACGGTTCATTTCTTACAGGAAGCTTTCTTCACTTCACAGCTTGTCGTCAGCACCCTTCCTCTGCGTTGCTATGCCCATGGGGATACCTCTATTACAGCATATATCGCACTGTAATCCAGTCTCCCATTTGTCCCCCCAAAAGACAGTGAGCTCCTTAAGAAAAGGGGCTGTATTTTGTTCATCATTACTTAGTACCACACTCATTTTTCCACTGTAGGTTTCCAGCCTGAAGCAGGCAGAGGTGCAGCAAGGAAAAGGCAAAACACTAAATGAAGTCTAGAGCTTTAATCATGTGATCAACTGGAAATTCTACTGAATTGAAACTAATTTGTGACTTAGCTGGGTGTGAGAGATTGTCTATTACTCAAGAGTGAACAGAAATTCCATAGGACCTGATAGGTTCTTATCCAGTGGTTGAGAAAGTTTAAAGAGCAAAGAGAACAAAAATGTAAGTTTTCATTTTAGGTACAGCAGCCTTGTTCAACAAACTGGTCACTTTTTATCCTCAGTGCCTAGGACACTGAAGAAATAAAGAAATGCTTTTCCTTGTCCTAAATATGAAAACTTCCCAAGTAATTTCCTAGGAATTCGAGACATCACTCTTCCTTCTAAACAAGCAAATTGTCCAGATGCCAGAGCCCTCATCTTTAGAGATCCAAGAGATAAGAGGAACTAATTCTGCCTTGAAAAATTTAGGTCATAGTAGCTAACATTTATTACATATTTACTGTGTGCTAAGAAGGGATGTGGAGGCCTGCTTGTGAAAGGCTAATAGCATGATAAGGAGTTTTACCTATATTTGATCATTTAACTCTCACAACAATTATTATTTATCTTCCCATATTATGTACATGGAAATGAAGACAAGAGAAGTTAAATGAGTCGCCCGAGATCATACTGCAAGTCAATGGAGGATTCCAACACAGGCTGTCTCTCTCCATAGCCCACACTCGTAACCAGTACCCAAGATTGTCACCCATTCAGAGGCAGCTTCAAGGAGGATGCAGGAAGGAGGAACAGAGGAACTGACAGCACATGGAACTGCAGGTACAAAGGGCTGGAAGTGTACCAAGCCTGACAGATGGAGGAAAGCGTAAGAGTTCCGAGGCCCTGGACTTCAGGAAAGGCGAGCAGTTGTCACAGAGAGATGTGTTGGGACCTGGCTGTAAGGGGCCCTGTTTGGTGTGATGAAGAGTTTGAGCAGCACCTGTGGCCTGCAGAATAGGGGACGGCTCTGACAGCAGTAATGGCAGACGGAGAGAAATTCAGGACTGGAGAAGTGCAGACCTTTTAGGCTCTGCTGGTGAGGGTCTGAGCTAAGGCAGTGGGGAGGGAGATAGAGAGGCTTGTACTCAGAAGACAGCTCTGAAGTAGGAGCAACAGTATTCACTGAACAACCAAACATTAGGAGTTAATAAAAAAAGGGAGGGGGGAGAAGAGGGTGGTTCTGGGGCATATTTTGGAAGACTGGCTACATGGTGATGGCGATGAGGGCCAGGCTTGTCAGGGGGCGTGATGGGTCCTGGTTGGGGTATGCTGAGTTTCAGAGGCTGGAGTATCCACATAAGATGTCTAGAGGCAGATGAATGGATGGAGTTCAGGTGGAGGGTTGTTGGTACATTATCTGATAAACTTCTGCTAAAGCTTCTTCTTCAAGTTCATGTGTATACACCAACATCTAGCCTGAAACTCTGGAAGTAAATTAAATCACTCAGGAAGGGTACAGAGCAAATGAAGAGAAAAATGACTTTTTTCCCTTTTTTTCAATTTGTGTTCAGGTTCTTTTGATTCAAAAGACCTTTTATTATTTTTCCCAATATAAATTTGGGCCTGGACAACACTTTTTTTTAATTCTCTAAGATTACTTTTTATTCTTTATTTACATTTTGTTTTTATATTCCTAAGTGGATTTTTTTTCCATATCAAATACTAGCTACACACACACACACACACACACACACACACAGAGTTTTAGTCATGGTTCTCTAGGGAAATAGAACTGATAGGAAAAACGCTATATATATATATATATATATATATATATATGATAAATGATATATATATAAAACGCTATATATATATATATATATATATATATATATATAAGATAAATGATAGATATTGGCTTGGCTTATAGAGGCTAAGTCCCACAACCTGCTGTCTGCAAGCTGGAGACATGAAAGCCAGTATTATAATTCAGTCAAAGTCTGAAGACCTGAGAATTGGGAGGCTACTGGTGTAAGTTCTGATCTGAGTCCAAATGCCCAATAACCAGGGGCACCCATGTCAGAAGGCAAGACAAAATGGATGTCTCAGTTCAAGCAGAGAGAGCAAATCTAAGCTTTTTGTTCTATTCAGGCTCTCAACAGGGTGAATGAGGCCCATCCGTATTGGAGAGGGCAATCTTCTTCCTGATTCAAACGCCAGTCTCTACTGGGGACACCCTCACAGTCACACCCAGAAATAATTTTTTACCAGCTATCTGGGCCTCCCTCAACCACCACAAGTCCACCCTTTGTCAACTTGGCACCCATACACATCTTAAACCATACATAATCTCCAGACAAAGAGAAAAGCAAGAGCAGGTAACATCTTTGAGTGATGTTTATCCTTCTCCTGATATTCTGTAATTTAAATACTATGATGTAAAATCAACAATACTTAAATATTGATATCAAGTCAATACACTTTATGTTACATGATAAGGGAATAAGAGCAGAAAGAAATCAAAGATATTTACTTAATATATGCATATATACACACAACTGTGTTCATAAAAATAAGGAAGAAATATTCATGACAATTACAGTGCTCATTTCTATAACTGGTCATGTGGTTGTATCTGATATTTATAACTGCCTTCTTTTACTACCCTTTCCATATTCCCTTTACCTTCAGCAAGCACCCCAGCTGGGCATAGTTCTTCACCTGGCAGAGTAACCAGAGCCTTCATTCCTGAAGCGTCTGGGCCATTAGTAGTGGCTGAATTGGGTTGCTGTAGTTTTCCATTGATCTTATTCACAGAACATGATAATACTAAGAGACAACCTAAGGGATCTCCGTATTCCAGACATACGCTTCCTTATCTCCATTGTGGAATAGCAGTACACTTTCCCTGTAATAACCAGGATCAATCACCCCAACCAGCACAGTAAGTCCCTTCTTTGCCTATTGATTCAGAGGCATGAGGAGCTCAAAATGGCCAGTTCAGTGGGATCACTGTTGTACCTCCTGGTAGAAGCATTCTTCCCTCTAGAACTAAGACCTCTAGGCCTGCAGAGCATAACATCCCAGGAACAGGAAGCAAAAAATTTTCTAGTGTGTTACTGCAGGTAACAGTGAGTGGTACCACTCCCATTTCCACCCCTTGATTCCTGGACCCCTGATTCCTGGATATGGGAGAAAAATAGCACCCTTTATTATATGCTGATTCAGAGCATATACAACTCCTGGACAACCTTGCCCCATCCCTGCAACATTCTGCCACCTAGCTGGCACTGTACCTTAGTCTCCGAAAGGTGATTGCACTGTTCTGTCAAGCCTGCTGCTTCAGAATGGTAGGGGGCATGGTTAGACCAATAAATTCCATGAGCATGGCCCCACTGCCACACTTATTTTGCTGTGAGGTGAGCTCCTTGATCAGAAAGAATGCTGTATACAAATCTGTATGTTGAGTATCACTTCCAATAAGAACAAAGCACTGCCTCTTCCTGATGAAAGTGGTCCAGCATAATCAAACTGCTATTGGGAAGCTGTCTGATCACCCCAAGAAACAGTGCCATATTGGGGTCTCAGGGTTGGTCTCTTCTGCTGGCAGATTGGGCATGCAGCAGTGGCCACAGCCAGGATGGTGTTGATGAGTGGAAGTCCATATTACTGACCCCATGCATAACCTCCATCCTTGATACAATGGTCACTTTGTTCTGTGCCCATTGGGCAATGACAAGGGTGTCTGGGAAAAGGCTGACTGGGATCCACAGAATGGACCATCCTAGCTACTTGATTATTAAAACTCTCCTCTGATGAGGTCTCCTTTTGGTGAGCACTCACATGGAACCATGCACATGCATAAATTTCCTTCAATTTTCTTTCTAAAGCATGCATCAAATGGCTCCATGATGTCTGGGGATATGCCCGATCTTAAAAAGCATGAGGTCTCAAAACTTACAGGGACTTTCATCTCATTAGCTCACATCATCATCATCAAACTGCATTTATTAAGCATTAGAACACAAACAGCATTTTTGTAAATCCACTTGTAGTAGCCAGATCCCTTTTTAGCAAACTATTTGGTAATGAGCAACTGGAGTTTTCTTTGTCTTAGGCAATGATATTATCTTCTACTATACTCATCCTCACTGGCTTAGTAAACATAATAGGAAATGGATTTATTTATATTGATCTTCATTAATGATGAATAAAATTACAGGTGCTTCATGTTTCCAGGCTTCCCAGCTCACATCAGTGAAACTGGTACATGATTGCCTTCGCCCAAAAGATCACAATCAAACAACTGCTGCAATATGTATGTTTTTAATTAATCTGTATGACCTTCTCATACTGAAGCTAGAAAATGAGGTAAACTTCTAAGTAGACAAACATGTTACGGTTTATGAACTTTTTGTTCTAATGGTGTTGAAATTGCATCGGACTCGTTCTTTAGCTTCTTATAGACATCTAAAGAAATGATTATTACTGAATTATGCTAACGTTCCAGAGAACAAAATGAGCAGCAGACATGTGTCCTTATAGCAATATCAGATTTGGCTTTCAAATCAATTTTTCTTTTGGTCACTTTTCTCGTCACCCACTCTGACTCTACCTCTTCACCAACACTACCACCTGCCTCTCATCCTTTTATATAGACACTCTTCCTCTTCACACAGTCATTAACAACAAATAGTTAATGAGCATGTATTGTACTTTACAGGACATTTAGTCATCATCATCATCATCATCATCATATTTATAAAGCTCCATTAGAAACTTTTAAAATGTTTTCACAAATATTATTTTATTTTCATGAACTATCCTCCTCTTGGTAGGGATACAGAAAGGACTGAGATCCTGCATTCGGAGTGCTAAAATCTAATAGTAAAACTGAAATATCTAGCACAAATGATCCAACTACGAATCAGAAAATAGGAAGCACATGCTGTTCTCCACACAGAGCTCTTTGAAGGCAGGTCCGGCCTCCCTCCTCTCGATTCTCAATATCTAGCTCTGCAGTAGGCACAGTGCCTGTAAACTGAAAAGCCCTAAGAAAAGTGTCATTCTTTCTACCCTATGTGTCACTAACTGTTCTGCCAGCCCAAGATAAGGCAGTAAAGACAACAGACCAGGTACCTGCCCTCCGGATGCTGATATTCTCATGGAAGAACCAGCCACTATCATGGAAGCAAACAAAAAACAAAGCTATAACACTTGATAAGTGCCATAAAGGAAGTAACAGAGCAATGGGACAGAGAGTGATGGGAGGTAAGCAGTAGAGGATGACTTTAGATAAGGAGATCAGGGGACCCTCTGACCCGAGAAGGTAGTGTATAAAGGGAGGTCTGCTGAATAAGAAGGAGCCAGCTACAGAAAGAAGCAGGTAAGAAGCATCCAAGGCAGAGGGGATGCCATAAGGTAGGAAAAGTGTGGAGAAGAAATTGTGGGAGGCCAAGAGCCAAGCAGAAAGACCAGGTGGAACCCCAATAGGAGAGAAAGTACTTTGGCTTAATAAGGTGGCGATGGAGATGGAAAGGTACAGTAGGTATGAGATGGACCTCGAAACATGGTTTTCTCTGCTCTTAATTCTCTTGCAGTATAATCTCAGTTGCTTTCTATTTTCTAGGAACTCTTCACATTTTTATTTTCCATTGAACTTATTGGGTTTCTCACACTTTGGGGGAAAATACCAAACCTTTTCAGTGATTTCAAAGCATGTTGACTAGAAGGTGGAATAGGCTTTCACCCCATTCAGCCTCTAAGACTTGGACTCCCTGCATGTTCCCACATTGTCAGCTCCCAACCCTTCCTTTGCCCCTCCCCTCCCAGCACTGTAGCATCAGTAGAGGAATCCTGGGACAAGGAGTGAGAGGCCTGAGTTGAAGTGCTGTCATGTTGCATGTGTGAAGTTGGTAAGATCCTGCACAGAACTGGTCCCACAGCAGTGACTGGCATATGATCAATCGATGCCAAAATAATCTGATTGGGTATCTAAAAGGCACTAGACCTTTTCAGTTATCAGAGTCCTCCCTGAAAATTATAAAGTAATTAAAGTTCCAAGTCAGAGTGAGATGGGCAAATAGAGATTAATATTTTATACAGTGACAGTTTGAAAATATACCCCTCAACTCACTCTTCTTGTCAGCATCCTATGCTTCGCATTCGTGTGTGTGTGTGTGTGTGTGTGTGCGCGCGCACGCGCGCAATGCAGTGGTTTCTTTCCATTTCCAAGATGACCCTGATGATTTTTGTGTGTAGGATAAAAGGTAGAGAGCAATTTAGCTCTTAAGTTTCACAAGAGATGCCTTTTTGAGGACAATTTTAAAAACAGAAAATTGAGTTTTACTTTTTAATTCCTTCAAGTTTGAGCAAAACCAAATTATTTTAAGGTAATATTACATCCCCAAACAGTGTTTCTATAGCAGCTGATGAACATTTTAGTACCAAGCTAGTGATGTTTGCAGGCCACAGCTCTCAAGCACCAGAATAACTTAGGCTAACCGGTGTGATTAAGTGAGTGTTCAAATCGTGGCAGATGTAGGTTAAAACTTTCATATCCCAGTGACTGTTGTCAGTGATCTCTCTGCAGATAGTTAATTCCATTATCACAATAACTAAGGGTGTGTAAAAGGTTGGACAAGTTGAATACCTCCAGGACTCCCCTCTATAAGACTTGATAAAATATCATGGAAATCATTTAAGTTCAAGTTTACACACCACAGCAAAATCTTTACAGGATGGCAAAATGTAAACGGGCCTCAATGCCTATGTAAGCCATGTAAAAAATTAATTGTTCATTGTCAGTAGCTGGATTAGGTTTCTGCTATCAGGCAAAATGCAGGCTTGAGATAGAGATGAAATGCAGTTATATGTAAAAAGAGTTACATTTTGCACATCACTTATTGCCTTTGAGAACACTGTCTACTGGCATTTTTCCAGGGAGAAAGTCCATTATTTTTACAGATTTTCAAAAGGCTCCTGGACCAAAACAGGTTAAGAACCACTATGCTTGTTTAATAGAAACAATGGAAGGGCAAGAAAAAAAATAAACTGAGGAGCTCATTTCTCAACAACAGCTGCCTTTTACATTTTATATGATCACTGGAGCCTTTAGCTCGCTCCGCTGTCTTACCTACCCGGATGCTCTCTTCCTCATTCACCAGAATTTCATTCACTCTGCTATAACTATCATGTAGACTTTTCTTTTCTTTTCTTTGTATGTTCCCATCTATTTTCCCCGGGTAGTCTTATATGTTTATATTTGCATGATAAATGTTATTTCTTCTATGCCAATTATTCTTCTATTATAAGAATTATTAGGTAATCACTCAACTAATGCTGATAGTGTTTAGCATGTTTCTTTTCAGTTTGTGATCTGGATAGATCAGCTAAAGTTTGCATTGTTTGCTTTATAAGTTTACATTTTCAATATTAAATTTCTGTATTAACATATATAGTACATTTATGTCCATTTTGAAGGAGTTTTAAAAGGGAAGCAGTGTATCATGGAAAAACAGGAGATGAAGGCAGCACCCAGTGATTTGCATTCTAATCCTTACCCTGTCAAGTATTTAGCTGTGTAACACAGCATATCTCTGGCTTATATTCCTTCACATATGAAATCGCTTTCTTAAGTGACTATGAGGCAGCCGTGTGGCAGGCTCTAGGTCAGGTTAATGAGAGAACAAATAGAGATAGATGTATCTGTTGATCACTTTCTCTCCATGGTTCACCATCTTGCTTTCCCACAGATTTTTCTAATACCTTTATATCATGGTCTTAATAATTTCCATGTCATTATGTGAATAAAAAAGTTTTGAAAATGCACACATTTTGGAGAATGTGGACTATGCCCACTTACATTTGCTTCTGGACAATATAAAACTTGTGTCAATTGGCAATATGTCAATTTCCAAGTAAAATATAAATACATAAATAACACAGATGTCCCCTTTACCCGCTAAGAATTTTCAATTGCATGGAGAGTTAGTTAATAGAGTGATATACCTAGGGAGAAAGGAGAGGGACTTTTGAATGACTCATTAGAATACAGTAACATTTACATTTCAACAATTTTTAAAATCTCAAACATAAAGCTCATTGAATTTGGAGTTTTTGAGTCTGACTCCCCACAACACCTGCCATTTTTTATTCTCTTCTTGCAGGATGGTGAAGAAACTCTGATACTCACAATATTTTAGGCTCGAAACTACATGATCACTTGTAAACATTTTTTTTCCTGTCATCCCAAATCAGTGGTTTGGAAATTATTATTTATCCAAACCTTTTTTCTAATAAATATTACCTGAAACCCAACATGTAAGAGAGATAAAAGCTAAGGCTTCCTGTTTGAATAGGAAATGGATGGGCAACAGTTTGGGGTCCCTATCTTCCCTCTTACTCTCTGCCATAGCTACAGAGACCACCACAATCCCCTCTTTTGACATGAAACAGAGTGAAAATTAACAGTGTGGTGTTTTCAAAGATCTGGGCCAGTAGATTTATGGTTACTACCAGTCAGTCCACATTCATTTATTTAACAGATATCATTGAACATCTACCATGTATCAGGCACTATTTTTGATGCTGGAGATCCAGCAGTGAATAAAACAAATGAAAATCCCTACCCACCTGGAGCTTACATTACCAGGTAGAGATAAACAATAAACAAATAATCATTATATAGTATATAAAATAGTGATGGGTCTTAAAGGGAAAAAAAATGAAGCAGAGAAAGGGTTAGACATTGCATGCTTGGTCAGGACTGGGGAGTGAAACTTTAGACTGGATAGTGAAGGAAGGCCTCTTTGAGAAGGTAATATTTGCATAAAATTCCTGAAGAAAGTGAGGATGGGGGTTTGTTCTCCGAAAGAAGAGCAATCAAGAGAGAGAAAACAGAAAGTTCAACAGTCCTAAGGCAAGAACTTTCTATGTGAAGACTGTGAGAAGGCCAGTGTGCCTGAGTGACGGGGAAAGTAGTAAGAGATGAGATGGATTATCTCAAAGGTATGGGTTGAACCACATGAAATACCCAACATTCAACAGTTTTTCACTTACCAAACAGCACTTTTATACAAGTACTTAGAACAATATAAATGTATTATTTACAATGTGTGAGGGCAGGTACTCAGGATGCTTAACAAGCAATTCCTTCCTGACAGCCAGTCTAATTTTTAAATCTTTAACACAGAAATCTCAATCCACAGTCAATCAAAATATATGATATGGCTTCAGTAAGGCAGGAGACAGAGCACTGGACTAAGTGTCCTGAGTTCTGTCTTGACACAATCATACCACATCCTCTGAGCTGAAGTTTATGCATCTGTAAAGTGGAAATGATCTGTATGGCTTCCTGATCTCATTAAGTTTTGTAAAATCACTCAAGATAATGGGTTTACTTAGTTACATCTCTAGTAACATGTGGTTAGAATTCTTTCATCTTAACCAGCAAAGCTAGCACCACTACAGGTTCACAAGCAAGATGTACGCACAGAGGATAGGGGAGACAAAAGCTCATTATTTGGTTGCTGTGTGGATTTACCTCAAGTCTTGTTAAAGAACCTGTAGTCCTGATGAACAGAAATGGATGATGTGGAGGACAAGAAACACCTTTGGTGTCTCTGGCCCCAAACCTACACTAAAATCAAGTACAGCAGCCACCCTTGCTGTCTCCATAGCCCTCTCCTGGGAGGGTATGCCATTCCAGAGGCATGGAAAGAGCAAGCCAGGAGGTCCAGCCAAAGAAAGTCAATCCAAAGGATATAACAAGAGCATACTAGTTAGTTGAGGCTCTCATCTGAGTACATTTTGACGGACTTAACCACATGGAGGGAAATGAAGTACTTCACAGAATCTGTAGGAAGGATGCACATTAGGACAGCTCTGCGGATCTGGGAAGCAGCACCTCCCAGAAAGTCTCTTCAGGTGTCCAGCATTAAAAATGACTCAGCTTTAAGAATTTTCTATCCTGGAATCACTTTTTTCTGGATTATTTTTTAACTCTAATAAGATTTCCTAATAAGAGAGTCCATGGTCAATTGAAATTGTGTGTGTGTTAGTGAGGTTGGAAAAAGAGCATTGGCCTAAATTCAAATTCCCAGGAGGGATTCCATCGGTCTTGCTTGCATCACTGCCCACCGTTAGACAGAGAGCTGGTATATTTTTAGTGATTGTCTAATCCAGAACATACAGAATGGAGGAAGAGTAATATCCTATGGGAAAGCAAGATCTTTCTGCAAAAAGAAGAGGAAATAGATGCTGGACAGACAAAGATGTCGGATATCTGCTACGGCATGCCAGGCAGAAGCCCAAGTCTTTACCACGATGTTCAGACCCTCACCAAAAACCTGTAGCACTTTGGCTCAATAAATACCCTTGCCTATGATTTTGACCCATCCATGGAAAAGATGTGAAAGGGAGTCTTAAGGCTAATAATATATCACACTTTGTTTTGTTTCCTGTAAACTTCAGTGGGGATCAGTCAAAAAGTTATGCTTGATTTTCCAAATCGGGACACTGATTCTATGTATCTGCTAGAACCAATAAAACAGGTAGAACCCCTCTTGATTTAAAAACATGTTTTTGTATTGTCACAGAAACCTATAAGATTAGTCAGGACTGAAAATTAATTATGCTGACCCCCAAGCCATATGGTACACAGTCTGAGACATGACTTCATCCCATTTACTAAGCAAACCTGAAGAGTTAAGTGATATGCACCAAGGTTGAAGATAACTCAGAAAATACAACCTTAAGAATATAAATGCCCAAATCTCATGATATTTGCCAAATGCCTGAAATTTTAATATAAAAAACTCTTCACATTATCAATTTAATTTTTTTCTAAAGTAAATTCCTCCTCTGTTGACCCACAGAAAATAAAAATCCATATATATGAAAACATATCTCTTCCTCAGTTCTTTGTATTCCTTACTCTGCTCAGTTCTATCAGAAGCATTTAACCTTGGTAGCTAACTAGACTCTAGGTTCTACCTTTGGCAAATAAGTACGAGCATGGCTTCTGCCAAAAATGCTGTTCCTTCAGTTCCCCCAGAGTGGTGATTTTCTAACCCCAAATCTTCCATGACCCACTTCCTCAAGTTGATGACAACAAAATTTAACAAACACAAGGAAATCCCTAGAACTAGCCAAAGTGTAAAGGTAGAAGAAATTTACAATTCAAGAATCAACTAACAAGGGTCGGCCGAGTGGCTCAGTTGGTTAAGAGCTCACTCAAGAGTGCAAGCTCTGAGCAACAGCGGTTCAAGTCCTGGCCCGAGCTGAGCTGCCACTTAGCTGCCAACAGGTGGCAGGATGGCTCAGCTAAAAAAAAAATCAACTAACATGCAAAATCATTTCTCAAACAACAGTATACATACAACCTAGTGCCACGTTGGAATTTACACCCATAGGCCATATCTAAGTAAACATAGGGTTATTTACAAGAAGGTGGTAGAACAAAAGGAATGGAAGGAAAAAAAAAGAAAATGTGCTATGGTTTCGGCTTCATCAGTGAATCCAACATACACCAACTTTAAATTCAGTTGGGAGGAATTTCCTATCAATGAGTTTATTATGACATTATGATTCCCATATCCTGGAAGAAAAAAAATGCACAATGCATTCAGACTCCTCATTCTCTCAAAAAGTAGTTTCCATCACTTCTTACGTAGATTAGAAACATACAGTGGTGGGACTTCGAAACTCCAGGTCTTTTTCTTAAAGACCTCCTCTTTCTTCAAGGATCCATTCCATGTGATAAACTTCTTGATTTAACTTTCAGTTCCCCAAGCTCTTAATACTCTAATTTTAAATTAAGTGCTCCAACGTAAGTTCCACACAGAGGCGTTTCCCTTCCTGGGACCAAATCGGGTTTCTCTGATACACGGTTTTATTCTTTTCTATACATTCCTTCATAACATTTGTCACCATTTATAATTGAATATCAGGTGATTATATGAGTATGTCTGTCTCCCTCTCTTAAGTTTAATCTCCATGAGGGCAGGAGCTTTGAGCCTCCGCTGGCTTGCTCACTGTTGGAGCATTGGTGCAGAGCTTAGTGCCTAGCAAGAAGCAGGCACTGTGAACATTTGTTGAATATGAAATCATCCATCTCAGTCTCCTTCTCTTTAGAATCTGAAAGCATGGAGTGAAAGGGAAACCAGGGCTTCCCCTAGAGATCAGTAAATGAGAAAGCACTTGAAGAGAAAATTGATAGAAAAAAGAATAAAGGCAATAGGTCATTTGACCTATTTGGTTCTTAGAACAGGCATTTTCTCCAGCAATGCTAGGTCTTACTATATATGTTCAATCTCTTCAAGTGGAAAAATATTGGATAGATTCAAGTTCAAATTCAGTTTCAAAGTAACTGTGACATATTTGCTCCTTGCCATCTAGAGAGATTTATAAATTCTATGCCTGTTGGTGCCATAAAGAATGCAGCAGAAAGATATTAACTACTAGATGGAACTGAATCAAGAAAAATCAATCTGAGGATCTTTGCCAATACATTTTAGAGAACATGGATTTAACCTACTTTGAATAAAAATTGGATTCAAAAGATACTGGGTTGAAAAAACCCCAAAATGCATATTTTTTTCAACTGGGAGGCTGGGAGTATGTGCAATCTTTTATGCCTTATCATTTCAACATTGTAGCCAAAATTTACAACAAGCTAAACCAGAAATTTATTAAATGAGCTTCCAGTTAAACATGAAATGTCTATGTTGCCTTCAGGAGAGGTAAGATGTCTCCGAAAGAGAGGGACTCTATGCAACCCCACCAGATCTCCCATTTCCACCACAGTGTCAGTTTAAGAAGCTAGCTTTTGTGTAGTTCACATATTATATTTCTCCAAAAAGTTTCTTTGAAGAAAGGATGCCCAGTATTTTTTTTAAGTGCTTAGAAATAACTGGGTTAAACCAACACACAACATTTTTATCTAGGTATACATGCTTTGGAGAGGAAAATGGCCATTTAAAGTTGTTAAGTGGTGTTATGATCATTAGGACTCAATCTTTGTCATTATTTTCAACTAACTACCAGCCTCTACATTTCACAGCTTTCTTTCAAATCACCTGAGGAAGAGTGAGTATGTGAGATCTAGAAAAATCCCCTTACAAACACAATACCTCTCATCTCTAAACAATTCAGTGCCTGCTACTTTCTCTGAAGTATCCCCATAGCCTTGTTTTGACCTAGTGACATTTTTACCTCTGGTCTGTCATATTTTTAAGACACACTTCAGCTCAAACATTCACTTTAAACTCCTCTAAACATGTCACTTTAAAAGGGAATGTTATTTGTCAGGGTATTTGGACTTTGGGCTAAGAGTCTGAAGGGTTTTTTAAACATAACTTCTAAAAGAGCACTAGAGGGGAAAAGTGTAAATTCCATAAGGTTTTTCAGATAATACCGTATACTAATACTTGGTTTTGGGCAGCTACCATCTCAACATTTGTGACTATGTCATGGATAAGTATTAGGAGCTTTAAATGATACTTGTGCTGATCCCCATTACATTTAAGCTAATCATTATTAGGTTGTTTCCTCCTTCACTCATGGTCATCCCTGGAAAGTTTTCACATAGCCTTCTGATTAAATTACTGCTTTATGAGAATCACTACGATTCTTTTGACATGAAGTAGATGGTATACATGTGGTTAAGACTATAGAAAAGGGAAGCACAGTCCTTGGATTCAGATACCAGCTCTCACTCACTAAGTGTATGACCTTGGGGAAATTAACTTCTCTGCACCTAAGAGTTCCCATTTGCAAAATGGGGGTAAGAGGAGCACCTGCCTCTATGCCTGTTGCAAGGACTAAACTAGTTTATCTAGCCCAGTAACTGCATAGAAATATTTATCACTGTTATTACTCATGGATGTTAACAACGGAGCGAGGGATTCAATCTAGCCTCCAGGTGTCTCACAACCCAACTAGAAATTAGCTATTATGCAATTATTTAGAGACCAAGGGTATTGTGTTTTATAAGAGAACTTTTCTACATTTTCCTCTTCAGTGATAATTCAAAGGAAGGATTTAAAAAGCCTAGGAGCTGGTGGTTGAAAATCATGACAAATAATTTCATCCAAATTATCAACACTGAGACATGGAAATAAGAATCTCCTTATTCAGATCCATATTTAATCCTTCCAGCTTGTATAGTGTTTCCAATCAAAGTTATACAAAAGGCTAGATTTAGTACTATTTTTCATGGGAGTCATTTATAATTCTGTCAACCCTAAATAAATATTCCCCAATCCTTTTTAAGCGTGTTTTCATTCCCTACCTACAGCACTCTTCACATGTCTCAACAGGTTGTCCCCAACTAAGCCAATAAATACTTCTCTGTATTTATATTAAATACTCCTCTCAATATTCTAAAGGAGTTTCTTTCATCCTATGTGTTCAGTACTTTTTGAACAAGCCCCTCTTTCTCTTATCTAGGCTGATGGTGATTTAACTGATATTACCTATGTTCCTGCCCAGTCTATGTTTTCCAAATGTAGGTCTAATATTCTATATTTTCATATAGCAGCCCCTACTCTCACCCCAGTTCCCCAACCTCTTCCTGCCCATGCCTACTCTTCAAACATGTGTGGATATACACACACACATTCTCCTTAGTTTTTTTTTGTTTTTGTTTTTTCTGGTTTTCTCTAACTCTAATATCTTTTTTTGGTTTCCAGTCAATATAGTGGAGTAGATAAACACTGTGCTTTCCTCCTCTCATGCTCATCCATATTTCCAGTACAAATGTATCATAACTTGTAGAAGAACTAAAGATAACATCTTATTTCACTTTGTTCCCTTGAAGATGCCCAATATTTTATTTGACCTTTTGGTCTCAGCAGAGTATTGAATGAATATCCTCGGAGAACATTTTATAATGTTTCCCAAGTCCTTTCTCGCCAGAGTGATGCCTTGTAAAATCATCAATGGCTTTACAAAACTTAGAGGTTTCCAAAATTGAAGAGAGGTGCCATTGCTGACAACAGTGTCAATTTGCAACTGAAACACCATTTTCTGAGTTAACTTACATGAATCACAACAGGAAAAATAAAGAGAAAAGGAAAAAAAACATAGTGTAGCCTTGGGTTTCTATTTGGAGTTATTCATTGCAATTTTGGCATTTCAGAAATGTGTTATATATAATATCAATACAAGTTGAGCATACGAGTTGAGAATGGCATAAAAATGAGGTTTATGGGAAATAAGTTTGGCATGCTCATCATACCTGATGGGTATAAAGACAGTTCAACCCCCGGATACCCTATTCCACATGTTCGATTAGTTGGGTCTGTGACAGAGTCCCTGGGTCTCTGTGCCTTTACACCTTAATAAGTGAGTTAAGAGGGAAACACAAATACTTCAGTATTGAAAAGGCAGGGATCACTTTCCAAAACAGTTTTGTCCTTTCCTTTCCACCTTGGAAAAGCAGAAAGGAGGCTATCCCTATGGCAATCCAATCCAATTCAAATGGCTGTTGAAGCTATAGAAAAAAAGATATAAAGGGAAGGTTTTCTGCACTTTGAAATGCCTACTGAGGGAGGAGGACTACACAAAGGCAGCTGTTTAACCGAGATGCATCAACACCTTATAGTTGAATTCATCTTAATGCACAAGCCATTTACCATCTTGACTAGAGAAAAACTGCCTATTCAGAAGGGGAGAAAAGCAAAGCTTGGCTATTTTAATTTTTTTTTACTTGTTATTCTCACTTGGAGAAAAAATTTTTTTTCAAATATATTAATTTTATGCTGAGCCATGATATTGAATTTAAAAAGGAACTTTAAAAAACATAAAATAAAGGACATGCCTATGGTTTCTGGAGGAACATAATAGCATGCTACGGAATATTTCTGATATCCCAGGAAAGACAGTAATTGCTTGTGTAACTATGGAGCACATAGTCATTGCTCTCTTTTTGGAGCCTTTCATTCTCCAAGATCCCTGTATTCATTAAGACAGTGATTCTCTACCATGGGCAAATTTTAACCCCCAGGGGCATCTAGCAAATGCCTGGGGCTTTTGGCAATCTCTGGGGGCTGGAATTGCGACTGGTATCTAGTGGGTAGAGACCAGGGATACTACTAAACATCTCCCAGGGCACAGAGCAACCCCCTATAACAAAGAATTATCCAGGCCAACATGTCAATAATGCCATGTAAGAAACCCTGCAATTAAGAGAAGAAAGTGGGATTTGGGAAAGGCTGACATGACAACCTGACCCCTGGATCAGTGCCTTCACAAGGAAGCTGGTGAGCCTTTCACCACTTCCTGGTTCCTCTAGAAGTCCAAAGAATTGACCAAGGCTGATAAAGTATTGTTTTATTATAGAGTAAAAAGCTCCACAGAGCTGGTTTGCAGAATGCCATGAGGACCTGAGGCCAAATCTGGGGTTCCACATCTTTCCGCTTAATTATTGCAGCTGGTCACACAAAGCATGCCAGACCTATCTCTACCCAGGAGGTGCCCAGGAACTGGCACGGTCACCCACTATGCGTAAGGATCACTTCAATATTGCTAACTCCCAGGAAGTAGAACTGAAGAACCTTCCATTCTATGGAAACATGGTATGTAAGTATTACCCCAGTCACCAAATCCCACAAATGTTAAAAAGCCTTGCTTGCACAGTAATAGCACAGCAGTGGGCACATCCAATAGTTCAAGGAAGTTGTTCGTGGTTCCCTTAATGCACAACACATCCGTCTCTTTGACCCTATCTCCTACCACCCTCTTTGCCACTCATTGTGCTCCAGCCACACTGGTCTTGTCTACTTGTGTTCCTCCAAAGTGCCAAATGCTCCAGCACACACTTGAGCATTAACACGTCCTCTGGTAGACTGTTCTTTGCCCAGAAATCCCTTACTTCATTCAGATCTCTGCTCAAATGATACCCTCACTGACCATACATTGCTGCACCTCTCACCCCCATAATTCACCAAGCTCTAACCCTGGTTCATTTTTCTTATAGCACTTAGCACAACACGCCATTTTACATACGTATCTGCTTATTGTATCTCTCCCCTCTCCTCACTAGAATATACGCTCCATGAGAACAGAGACCTTGCTACTTGTTCAATATTGTATCTCCAGTGCCTGGGATACTGCCTGGCACATGGTTTTCACTCCATAAAAGTTTGTTAAATGAATATTCTAAATGGCTTCCTATTTTCTTACTTTCTCACCATTTTCCTCCCATGAACTTTTCCTAAAACTTTTAAATCCACAATTGTTTGATTTTTGTTTTACCCATTTTTATATCTTAAGCTAGTCACAGTTACTAACCACTTTGTTGACCCTTGGAGCTGAAAAGTTTGCTGAACTTTCAATAAACAAATACTGAACACCTGCTGTGATGGTTCTGGAAGCCATAGGAAACACAAAGAATGGGAGGGAGCCTGGACTTGACCTGTGGGAGAACAGTAGGAGAGAGAAACTGTTCACACCAACACTTTAATGTAAGGACACAGGAGATCTATAACAGGATGAAGAACAGTGTTATGTGAGGCCATAAGGAGGCCAAGTGATTCTGCCTGTGGAGACTACAAAAGGCTTCCTGGAAGATCCAGTTTGAAAAGAAACTAGAAAAACAGGCAAGTGTTAAACAGGCAAGATAAGGGAGAAAAGACAGTCCAGGTAGAATTATAAGAAAATAGACAGAAGATGTATTAGACAAGGGGTCAGCAAACTTTTGAGATGGAAGAGCTGCCAGGGGTCAGCAAACTGCGGCTCACAAGTCACATGCGGCTCTTTGGGTACGTACATGTGGCTCTGAAGTAAAATTGAAAATGAAAATAAAACTATCATAGTTTCATTTATAATATTACTTTAAATTTTCCTTATTTGTAAAAATATATTTATGGCTTTTGAATAATTTTTAAATTATTGTGAGGAACAGGATTGGCAAACTTTTGAGATGGAACGTACCCAAAGAGCCGCATGTGGCTCGCAGAGCCGCAGTTTGCCGACCCCTGTATTAGATTATCAAGGTTTAGTGACAGGACAGATAGGAGATGTAATGAACTAACCAACCAGAATCTCAACAAATCAACTGAAATGTGATGAAATGATAACTCTAAAACTTCACAATGGTACGACTATGATGATAGTGATAACACGATGCCATTTAAAAAATCAGAAAGAAATGATTGGTTTGCTTTATGTCATCTTGAGTGTGACATTCCGCAACAGTCCCCAGAGTGTGGTAGAGCCTTGTTCCTGGGTGTGTGGCTTCATAGCTTTCCTCTGTGGCCCTCCTAGAAATTCTCTAAGTCAAATAATATCATTAGTCATACTATTTCTTCTCAAAAACTAACCAGAATAGATTTGGTTGTTTACCAGTATGACTTCTGAGCAATGCAAAGGCCATCATGCAAAAGTTTTCCCACTTTATTTCTTATGAACCTCAAGTAATTCTATTAGTTGGACCATGTGAAAGTGCCATTTTTAGGTCAAAATGGTTAAATACTGGCAATTATAAAAGAGACTCCATGTGAGGACACAGTAAAAAGACATGTGACTGTGAACTAGGAAGTGGGCCCTCACCAGACACCAAATGTGCTGGTACCTTGATTTTGGAGCTGAAAGAAAGAAATTTCTGTTGTTTATAAGCCACTCAGTCTATGGTATTCTGTTACAGTAGCCCCAACTAAGATCACGCCATCAGTCCCTTCTGGTCACATTGCTTTTTCCTCATGCTTTTAACAAACTTTTATAAGTGTGTAATTTATAATCTCTGATTCTGCTTCCTCAGGGTCCTCCCCATCTACAACCCTTTGAGGTAGAATAGTTGACCCACAACGCAACTGAAATTGTCATCTCAAACATTTACCAATTACATCTAATTGAATTAGTGATACTTTCTAAATCTTAGTGATCCTTTCAAAAGTCCCTTTTGGTTTCTTTGAATTATTTGAAACTGGTATTCACCTACTCTGTCATAAAACTCCTCCAGGATTTCAATACCTGAAACCCTCTTAGGTAGCTCTTCCATGCCTACATTAGGTTAATCACCAATTCACACTGCTTTTCCTTCTCATGGCCTCTTATGTCTTATGCCCCATTTTCCCACCACTTTTTCTACTCAAATATTTAAATCAGTCTTCACAGGTATCTAAAATGTCACCAAAGGAAATGCATGCATAAGTATATATTTTTTTTCAGTTTCCAATTAAACTAACGAGTGGAAGATGGAAATGAATAATTCAATGACAACAGGGATTGTTCAGACCAGCTGGGTTAAAGTCCTCAAAAACTAATTCTATTGAAGGAATTGCTGCATTCATTTCACAGTAAGCACAGTTAACCTATCTGACTCAAGATCCATGGCTGTGAAGCTTTCTCTGGGCAAATGCCTAACCATCAGAGATTGCTGGGATAGCAGAGGGAAGGAGGAGAACTGTTTCAGGAATGGGAGAACTACAAAAAAGATGTGATAAGTTGGCTCTCCCTGCTAAAGCCTTATCAGTGCCATACATAATGCCCCATATATCTCAGGAGCACATGTTGAAAAATCTATCCCTGAGGACTTGGATAAGCCTGCTAGTGGCCATTGCCTTTTCTTTTTAAGCTCATTGCACTAAACAATCTCCTCTGAGTCTTACAATATAAGACATGTTTTGCCCCAAGACATGTTTTCTATGAAATCCTTAAACTAGATAGGCTTCTTATTAAATAAATTTCTGTTATCTTGAGTTCAAATTTGGGTCTGTCTTTAGATATATTGGAAATTTTCACCAAAGGAAAATTGTAACAAATCTGAGTGCATAATTCTTTAAATTCCCCATTAAGCTCGGTTCTTAAATTCATTTCTGTGTAACCACATTTTTGTTTTTTCAAAAAACAATTTGCACTTGGGTGAAATATTCAAAGCATGTTTTTGAAGAGTTTGTTTCTCTATTCATAAGAGAACACAATGCTCAAGTGTAATTAATTTTCAATGTTTTCATCAAAAACACCCAGGAGGATTTCATTTTTATTTTCCTTGAACAAATCAGATAAATGTTATTACTACAAGTTGGCAAGGGTACATCTATTTTAAAATGTGTGGCTTGTTTTAATTTGAAGATAACATATTCAGATACTTTTGGTGACAATCTTCCTTATTAGAGCATCTTTATTTTTTTCCCTTTCTCTTAATATAACTGATCTCTCTTTATTCTATATTCAAGAGTCTTTCCATATTTCCTAATATAACAACAAATCTTTTCTCCAATCTGCAAGACTGAAAGTTTTGTAAAGTACAATTTTTTTTCCAGTTAAAGTAGAATTTTTCATCTTTTGAAAGAAAATGAAATAAGAACCAACAGAAAATGAGGCTAAAATCACCTTGTCAGGAATGACTGAAGGCTACAGAGAAAATGAATAAGGAAAAAGAGAAACAAACATTTAAATGAATATAAATGGATCAAACCAGGCTGCCAAGAGAAGCAAATAGGTCCCTGGGGAAGACAGCAAGGGAGCAAATGTTTAGAAAGTACACAAAAAACCCTCTGCTCAGCTATTCTTCCTTCACTGCACTTCCTGCCATGTTCTTGGTAAACTTACAGACCTCTCTTACTTATTTTATTCATGTAAACTTCCCTTGATCTCTATAGCCCCCTTCTGCCTTTCTAGAAGGCAAATTAAATTGACAAATATTTAGCATTGCTCACTCCGGGATGGGGGAATTAGAAGGGGGAATGAAGAAGGCACTAAGCCATGACTGAGGAGGATTAGGTTCTGGTCCCAGATCCACTTCTCAAAAAACGTTTCTTTCAAAAAATTAACGATGAGTGGTCATCACCTTTCACATGGTGAGATATACTAAATAAGTTGCACTAGCAAATAATAGATGCTAAGAAGATGTCAACACAGTGAGTGGGGTTAAAAAGTCAGGGCAAGAGTTGTCCATAGAAACATTAAACCAAACTCAGGACGGAGCACATGATAAGTGTTCTGTAAATATTTGTTGAATGAGCAAGTGAATGAATGAATGAATTATCTGTTAGTAGACAGGGCCAGCCTGACCAAAGGAATTAAAAAAGAGAAGTTTAAACTCTAATATATATATATATATATATATATATATATATATATATACACACACACACATACACATATAGTCATAACTCTCATGTAAACATAAAATGAACATGTATAAAAGATTTTATTTAACACAATTAATGAGGAATGTAGTAAGATATATAAAACCAGTTCAAAGGAGAATCTGAAGGACAAACATATACATAGGCAATCAATAATGCTGAAATGAATTTGCTAATAGATGTAAAACTAAGGAATATCCACATGATAAGCATTAATTAAGTCTCCACTGAACAATATTTGCTTGCATCTTTATGGACAAAAATAATTTGCATTGCCACCAGCTTTCTACAACTTACAGACTTGTAAAGTAGCTCAAAGACAATGAAAGATATAGACTCGTGAATTGAGAAGATCCCCCAGAAGAGTATTCTAGACCATCTTTAAGATTTCATGGAAAGGACACCTTATTAGTAATCTTTTTGCCCATTTCAATTTTTTTCACGAATTTTCTTGTTATAGTAGATATATGAATTCTTTTCTACCTCATTGTCCTTTTATTGAACTCTTTTAGCAAAATCCAATCCCTTATGGACTCAACTATCTGCTTTCTCCTTGCCTCCCCCTGAGAAAATCCCATGATGATGAAGACCATAAATTCATAATGACGACCAGCAGCTGAGCCCTTGATATAGCCTCCATGAAGTCTACTGCATTTCTGTGATCATTTCACTGTCCCACTCTGCACAATACCCATGTCAAATATTTTGTTCTCTCATAAAATCTCTGATCACAGTAAACTTCAAAATATTTAGCTATCAGTAAAAAACAGGCATATAGTCAGAAAAGGGCTGTATGAGGTTTTGGTGCTGGACAATGCTGTGCTCTAGATATTAAATTATGGGAAGGTCTGGGGGTCCTGGATAGGAGTGGGGCACACAAATCAGAGCAAATGGGACTCACGGCATGGCTTCAGAACATTCTCATATTTTAATCCAATTATGGCAATATTTCTCCAATGACTCAATCTCAGCAGGTGACCACACTCCTACTCCACAGAGAAAACTAAAGCCATCAGAAATCCCTTAGCTTTCAGCTAACAACCCTATCCTCCTACTGCATCTAGCCAATCCTCTTCTCATTCCTGGATGTAGAACGAAATCTGTAAGACACAAAGTGCATCTGGCATCTGTCACAAACAGGATAACAGAAGAACAAGAGAAGATTCAACTAAAATAATGTCACGATATGGAGGAAAGGAAGGATACTAAAAGGAAAGAAATACCCCTGGTTAGTCTAGTTTGTGTTTCATGAAAACTACAGGACAGTGTGAACAAGAAAGATCAAATATACATGGCTTCTGTATGAGATCCCTTCAAGGAAAATTTGTTGTGAGTCACTTCAAAAGGTAGAGAGACTCGCTTCCCAGCATAAGTATATTAGGGAGCCTGATTATAAATTCAACTGAAATGAACCCAAGGGGCATTTGCAATATAGCAAATCACTAAAAATAAGAAATGTATGCATGCTTCAGACCAACAGAGGAATTGAATTTAAGGATAGCACCAAGATAAAAAAAGGACCAGAAATGACAGGAAAATTTTTGTACTTCCATTTCACTGACAAGGTTAAAAATTCTGTGTATTCCTTCATTCTGTACTAGAAATGAGTCTAGATGACATTGTGAAAGAAACAAACCTACAAGAAATAATGGACTGGGCACTAGGCTTAGCATCATCTAACAGGAATTCAAGAAATGTAAAATGTGGTATGGAATACTGAAAGTTGCCATTCTTTAAGACAGCTTTTATATTTTAACCAGTAGCTCTGAAACGTAAGCTTGCATCAGAATTTTCTAGAGGGCTTGCTAAAACAGATTGCTGAGCCCCACTCTTAGAGTTCCTAATGCAATAGGTCTGGGACTCAGCCTGAAAATCTGCCTCACTCTAAGTTCTCAGGTGATGATCATGCGGCTGAGCCAGGGACTATGCTTTGAGAATCACTGCTCTAAACTCTATTTAAACTATACCTAAACTATTAAATAAACCAATGGAGAAATACTGGAGTGACTAGAGGGGGAATAGAGTAATAGCAAATGAAAAACAAAATGAAAATCAAGAAATAATTCTTAGAAGCTTTTGATCAAATGTAATACTGATGAATTCAGCTCATCACAGTTGAAGAAAATAAATTGTCCTTTCTCAAAGTCTTTTTGCCATATTTTTCCAGACATCGCATCATTAGTTTCATAGTTTGCTCTCCATCTGCTTAACTTTGATGGCTTTTGCCATTTCCCTGGGATTTCTCCTTTTCTTACACCATTGTCCTTCAATTGATTTCCTAGTGCTTACCTTAGCCCTTTTTTTCCTCAAGTTTTGGAATGTTTCTTGTCCATACAGCATGCTGTTCTGACGGGCATCAGTAAGTCATTGGCTCCCCTAGATTCTTTCTGCTATTAATATTTTGGTTTCACCCCCAGCTGATTTCAACCTACTGAAGACCAGGCTAACTAAAAGTAAGCATTCTAAATGAGTATCAGACAACTAAATAGGTGACATAGGTAGGATAGTGTCAGCTCAGAATGTGCCTTGTCTTATTTTGGCACAGTCAACGAAGTCCACCCACACCGTGTGAAATGATTAGTTACTTTACTGGCTCTGATGCTGGCCAGATGCACATGGGGGACAATAGCATCTGTCCAACCTCCTGCACAGGCAGCAGAAGATAAGGTTGGGGAGTACTACATAGAAGCCCATACAGGGATCTGAAATTGGAGAGAGAGAGAGAGAATTGTGGATGAGCCAATCTTTAAGAAGTGTTAACAAAAAACAAAAACAAAAAAATGAAGGTGAGGGGTTATATTTGTTTTTAAATGAGTGGGGAAAAGACGCTCTATAGAAGCTTGCACATGCCAAAACTAGTGGATGCCTCTGTCACCTGATTCAGAATGCAGTAAGTAAATTGTACTGGGGAAGAGCACAGTGGGAAGAAGAAGGATAGTCAATTAATACAGCACCAATATATATGAAATAACAAACAAAAGTCAATGATTATTTTTAACATTCAAATAGTAAAGTTCAAGCATCAGAAAAACTTTTCCAGCCACTTGAAATTGATTTCTCCAAGATTGCATTTCTAGACCATATAACCTTCCGCCACCCCCTCAACACATAGAAACTAGCTCCTAAGAGATTTTAAGTATTGTTTTTATGTGATGGTCAGTTTTATATGGCAGCTTAGCTAGGGTACAGCCCCCACTTATTGCAATCAAACACTAATCTATAATAGGTGCTACTAAAGATTTTTTTTTAGATGTGATTAAACTCTATAATTAGTTGACTTTAAGTAAGGGAGATTGTTTTCAGACAATCAGGGTGGCCCCAACTCAGTCAGCGAATAGACCTTAAGACCTGGAGCTCATGATTCCTGGAAGGAGGCACTCTGCCTGTGGCCTGCAGCCTTAGCTTGGGCCTGAGAGCTCAGCCTGTCCTTCCTGATAGCCTGCCCTGTGGATTTCAGACTTGTTTAGCCAGCCCTCCAAATTCCATGATCCAGGGTCACGCGATAAATCTCTTAAAATGTATCTCCCGCTGGATCTGTTTCTCTGGTTGAACCCTGACGGATACATTTTCCTTTCGAAACTGTTCATTACGTCACATACCTGCCTCCTACTGATGTCCACAGGCCAGCTTCTTACATACACTATATCAGTTCTCTACCATCTAATAAATGAGCATTCCAATATTGTCTGATATTCATTTAGAATGATAACGTTTAGTTAGGCATGACCTGGTAACCATTAGGAGTTAGTGGGGAATTTCTGTTTAAAGCAGTGGCCATAGCCCAATTTCCCAATTAAGTGAGCAAATAATTTTTTTAATAAAAGAAAATTATGTAAATTATAACCATATTTTTTGTAAATTATGCAACCCATGGCATATGTGGAACCACACTGGGGAGAATGGAAGTGACTGCCAGGAAAGTGAGTGGACAAGATCCCTAGGATATTCCCAACCACCATAAAATCAGAGTAATGATTGTAACTAACATTAGATTGTAACTATGTTACATAATGCACAACATAATGTGTCAGGCACTATTCTAAGTACTTTATAAATAGTTAACTCAAACCTCACAACACCCCAAAGAAGTAGATACTAAAATTATCCCCATTTTCCAGACATGAAAACTGAGGCAAGAATAATGATGCACTTTGCCCCCAAACCACTCTGACAATAAGTGAGAGAACCGAAACTCAAACCCAGCCTGTCTTTAGAATCTGCACTCATAATCCCAAATATTACCTCATGAGTCCTGGAAACAGGAATTGGCAGTGGGATAATAGGAACATTTAGGATCCATCATTAGCTTCATGAAGGAGAACGCCAGCATGAAGAGTGGCAGGAAGCGAGAAACCCATTCTTAGTCCCACTGCCACCTAGAGCAGATGGTGTGCTAACTGAGCTCAATGTTCCTAAGGCAGATAGTGTGCCAGGACAGAAACAGGTGCCACCAGGTAACGCTAGGCTACTGGACAAATAAGGAATGAAACCTTTCTTTCACACCTCTCACATCTATTCCTCTTCATAATGCTGTCTCACCTAAACTTCTTATATATGTTTACTTCGTTTCATCTCCATTACAACAAGCCTGGTCCAAACCATAGTCACATCTTCCCTCAGTGGCTGCAAGAAGATTCTAAAGTAGCTTCCCTATATCCCAGGGATCGTGCAATCAGTCCTCCATAATGGAAGCCAGAGTGGGCTTGTAAAACACAAATGTAACTATACCATTCACCCACTTTGTATTCATCAATGGCTTTCCATTGCTTGGGGATTACTCTCAGGGTCCTTAATGTGGCCCAGTGTGAACGGTCCCTCCTGACTCCCTGGACTCGTCGCTATGAACAGCAGCCTCCTATGGGACCCTCCAATTAATTCACCAGGAACCCAGTACGTTTTTATAGCCCTTGCCACTACAGGTAATTCAGTAGATTTTTGTGTAATTATTTGATATATGACTTTTCCAGGAGTTCGCAAACTGTACCAAAGCAAGGACTGGGTTTGCTATATTGATCATCGTATCTCCAGTGATCAGCAATTTCAGACACAGAACTGGCCCTCACTAAATACTTTTGAACAGATTGATTCATTACTACATTCATGAAGTTCCCAGACACAGACATGCTTCTGTGCCTCTCTCAAAACTGGACAATATCGAAACATCAAAGAATATAAACCTCCACTTTGTTCTTTATCTGGAACGGAGAAAAGGAACAATCTATAACAGAAAACAGCTCAACTTTGGACTGGCCGAGTGGCGCGTTGTTTAAGAGCTGGCTTGGGATGCCAGAGGGCCCCGGTTCAGATCCCACATATGAGGGCCAGTGATACTGCCCTCTACAGCTAAGATGCTGAACAACAGCTCAACCTGGAGCTGGGCTGCCATGAGTTGCTGACGACGGCGTAGGCTGCAGCCCCTGTGGCAGTGGGTTGCCATGGGCTACCATGTGTAGCCAGCAGCCAGCTTGAGCGGCCAGCAGCAG